>NC_091749.1:47907329-48004829 GCF_043380555.1 Nothobranchius furzeri
GTTTTACTTCGAAATCTAAAGACTGCTGAGGGAATTGAAGACGGTGACCTCCATACTTGTGTTCCAGAAAAGTCTAGTAGCAATTTGCTTCCTTAAGATCTTAAGTCCACCGGTCTTTATAAGACTTTTTTAGATATACTGACACTGAGCAGAACTTAGTCTTTAGGAATATGGAGGATAGAACACAACAGCTAGTGTGAAAGCAATGTCTAAATAATATTGCTTGTACTGACAAATGTATGTTTTTAAAGAACTGACTGTATAGAATGGCACACACTTCAATCACAGCGTTTTAGTCCTTCCAGTACTTGAAGTTCCCCAATCGGACAGGCTGCATAGTAAAATGTGCCATCATCTTTCCAGGGTTTGAAAATGTGATGATGACTTGGATAAGATTGGTTGGCAACATGTCAGATGTTCAGCTAGGGGAGTTTTGAAGGAAAGAGTCCAGAATTCTTAACTGCAATTTCCTGTGTCTCAGTGGGAATGCAAGAGTAACCCTAGCATTGGAGTAGACATCGGGCTTGATGAAAAGCTTCAACATCAAACGCTCCCAAACCCTGAGCTCTCTTTGAAGACTCTGGAGCTGCACTCATGTAGTGTTGACTACATAGAATAGTGCATCATTGCCGATGCCTTTCAAGCCACTGGGGATTTCCCCATAATCTGATTCTCATGTTATTACTCATGCATGACATGCAATTAATTATGCCCTCACAAGACTTAAGCCAGTCAGATTTGACAATAAAATTGTAAATATGAATAAAAAAAAATGTGACTGAGATTTATTTAAATCTTTGGTGCTTTTGAACGTTGAACAGCTTACAATAAATACATGTGTCTCAGCCAGAACTGGATTACAGTTGATGATCCTTTATTTCACATATTTCAAACACTCTTTCATGTTATTTCACCATCATCACGTCTAAACCAACCAGAATTTCAAGAGCTGTTTTTTTTCTTTTCTTTTCTTTTTGGTTCCTACAAGGGAAAAAAATTCCAATTCACCCCTGCTTTATTTAAACATACACAGAACAACATACACAGTCCAAATAGCACTTAAAAGACCTGAAATTGCAATAGCACAATTCTAGTAAATTCCATCAGGTGCTATGGTTCCGTTCTCTTCCTGGCCTTCAGTGAGAATAAAAGGAATTCCTCTGATAGGCAGGAAGCAAGATCCCCAGGGATGCAAAACAGAGCAGCATCAGTGACAACAACCATTACATTATTTAAGTCAGACAAAAGGAGAGGTGGTGTGGAGGCTGCTTGGAAATCTGCTCATAGTCAAAGAAGAGCTAAAAGCAGCCAGCATAAGGCTGTGTTCTGTCAACTTTAAAAACAGATTGTAGTAATTACTGTTTTAGGTATTTTACAGAGATGTTTAAATGTCATTCAGGTAATTTGAATGAATGAATAAATAAAAATAATTAACATTTTTCGGTGGGCGATCTTGGAAAATGAGTTCTCAGACCTCCAGCATGTGCTGGACTAGTTCTTTTTTAGCAGAGTGAGAAGGATGTAGACTGATGAAAACTTGTTTAAGGACCAAATTCACTGGAAAACCCATTTTTACTTCTTATTTTCTAAATATAATTGGTCACTCTGAGTTTAACATGAAGGGTGAACGTTAGGGTGTATAGATCCCAACTTGCCAAATGTGGGACAGAGACTCCTCGATGTGGGAAAAAGTGAAGTTCCAATGTAACGAGAAAAAACAAACAAGCAAAGCATATATCTTCAAAACATTAAATTATTATTCTTGTTATCATCATATATTTCTCGTATATATTTTATTTGAGTTCAACATGAACAAGCATACAACAAAAGCTTTACTATTTCACAGTTCCTCTCAAGTTACCACAACATGACTCTGTAGGGGCTCTGATCATTTTAATAATATAGACAAGCCCACAATAATAAAAAAATGCAAGTTTAAGCAGCTTTTCAGTTTTCATTGAACGTTGTCCACAACAGAATGACAGTAAAATTACCAGTAATATTTTTTAGATCTATTTGTTTGTTTTTCATTAATTTTCCACTAAAATCAGCATCTCATAGAAAAAAACTATTGACATTTTTACGCAATTTTTTTTTATATTTCAGAAACAAAACTTTTTTTTAAACAAGACAACAAATCTCTTCTAATTTTAGGTGAGAGAATAAACATCAGATTTTAATCTCTAAAAAATTCACATCTGATCAAATAATAGTTTCTTAGAGTTACATTTTGCCTCAAATTTCTGAGAATAAGTGATCAAAGCTTTCATTTATTCTCATTTTTTCTTCACTGTGCTTTAAGGGGCTCAGCGTGTACGCAGGTATCTGAAACCGCAGCACCTTGTCTGTCTTATAGAGAGCCTCCATTGTGCTTATCATGGACCTGTCTAATTACTGGAAAACCTGCTTTTGACCTCTTCATATCAGACTCCACGCTGAGACATGAAAAATGACTCAGAAACAACAAAGACTCTGTCGAGTATCTCTGAACACGTTTAATTCACGAGCTTATAGCATTTTCTCCTCCGTGCTCACTCACGCTTGTTTTGGTGGTTCAGGCACGCTCCACACACGCTCCGGATCTGCAATAAAGTCCTGCCTCCGTTTGATTGACAGCAACAGGCAGATTTCTCCACAGTTTCTTCTATAAGATTGGAACTCGAAACATGAAACTGACATGCGGGACATGAGTCTTGATTTGCGGGACACGTGAAAAGCAATGAAAATGCAGAACTGTCCCACACAAAGCGGGACATCTGGTCACCCTAGTGAATGTGAAATTAGTCATCTACACTTTTCTCCTCAATAGCTGCAGATAGAAAACAGATGGTGAAACCCTTGGGTTGGAAAAAGCCACACGTATACATCACACTGAAACAGCATTCATGGATTCACCCATCTTGGGTCATGACGGGAATGCTTTTGGGGATTTAGTGTCCAGGAAACAGCAGGGCACGTCTTAGCTAGAAGAAGCTAACCATTAGCATTAGCAACTCCACCACACAGCAGAACTCCCCAGGCTTGTGTTATTTGTGGAGTCAAAACATCAACATTTCAAAGCAAACAGACAGTAGTAGAGTCGTGTTGTTGTTAGCCAATCAGAGGAGAGATGTCAAAATATCAGGAAATAAGACTCAAAATTCTGTCGTCTGAAGCTCAACTCTGATGTGGCTCACTTCTACTTCCTGACAAAAGGTGCATTGGAGCTTTGTTTCCCTGATTGGATTGGGGGTGGTGAAACCACCAATTAGTTCCTGAGTGCAGCTGCAGCTGCAGCTCACCGCTCCCCACGGGGATGGGTCAAATGCAGATATGTAATTCCACCATTGTGTGATGATGACTAATGCGGTAAAGACATCATGGATGCTCTGTGGATTGTGCTGTCTACTGGAGCTACCATAGTGGCTAGCTCCCATCTTAGATGGGTCTCCATTTACCCCCAGTGCATCCATTTTTACTGAGGAACCCAGCTAAAACACATTTTGTCCAGATTTTTCACAAAATCAGACACATGGTATATCATGATATTAAAAATATACACATAATTAAGCAAAATACATAAAAATAAATTAAAATATAAAATCCCATCAGGTAGGCTAGAAAATCACTAGTAATCCCACGTGATCTGTTTTCAATAGTATGCCAGTTGCTGTAACCGTAGGCTGCACAAAAACGGGTTATAGCTGTCTTCTCTGCATTGACCTTGGAGGGTGAGGAGACCCATCCAATATGGCGACGACACTTTTACATTCTCTAGCACCCATTGAGGTGTTTAAATATTCATGTCTTTGGGGCTTTAACTGTATCTACATGGGAATTGTTCTTCTGGTGGAGGAGTCCCAGAATATCAGGATACTGTACACAAGTGAGGGTCGAATAGAATGAAATATTCATAAGCTAATTGGGGATGTGTCTGCAGTGATGCAGACACTGTACCGATCTGTCACCACAAAGAAAGAGCTGGTTCAAATGGCAAAGCTGTCAATTCACCAATCAGTCTTCATCCAAGCTAATGACTGGAAGAAATATCACAAATACAAACAGCTGAAATTATGCTCCTCCACTGAGTGGCTGAACCTGACATCAAGGTGTGAAGTTTTTAAGAATAAGCGTGGAGTAGATGCGCTGCTTTTTGTGCTTGTTATTAGGGTTTAGAAATCTGGTGAAATTGCTTCTGGGAACACTTGGATAGAGGTTTTTAAGACATGTCCTAGTGAGAAGGCCTCTGGGTTGACCCTTGATGCATTCAAACTTGTTTTGTTTGCTGTAACTCAAGCTCTGGCTAATTTTTCACCTAAGTGTCTTTTTTGTGTGCAAATGTGAGCACAGTAATCACACTAAAGTCTGGACCAAAACAACCACTGCAAGACCCTTTGGAAGAGGCCATCTCAGTGCAGTTCCAAAGCAGCAGCCTTTGGAGTCTGAGCAAGTTCTAACTTTTATCTGATGAAACTACAAGTGTAGTTTAAGCAACATGCCTTCTCACTGTCGTGTATGCTTTGCATGTTGTGTATTTTCAAAATCAGCTCCTTTGTCTTGATCTACTTTCTGAAGGCTTTTCAAAAAGCACAAAGAAGTAAATTCAATTTGAAGATGTCTTATCAAAATCCACTCATCTTTCTGCTCATACAGTTTTGCCTGGAATATCACCCAGAAAACTGACAGGATTAAAGTCTCCATGTTGTGGACTCAAAGTGGCTCAGTACTGTCTTTCAATATTTACTTCTGGTAGTTAAGCTCCATGCATCTCATCAACAGGCAATCCTACCATTTTCACGTTAGTAGTGACAGGCACACCTCTCTGTGTGTGAAAGGAAAACAAACCACAGGAAAAAGCTACAAGCTAAATGACTGACCGAGTGATTTGGACCACAGGAAACTAACTATCGGTGTGAAAACACCTTTTATCTCACTAGAGATGTCTCAAAGTTCCTTTAGATGAGATGGAATTGGTACTTAGACAGAGCGTCCTCTGGGGGTTTCTACTTAAGCTGTTGTACCCTTGCCCTCTCCTGGAGCAGAAGATGGATGGGTGGAAAAAATGCATGTTTGTGACTTTGAGATGAATGAAGAGACAACCCAGAAAAGAAGCAGAAATACATTCTGTGTTAGAGATGGGGCTGGGACAACGTGCCGCTGTAATCGATTAAATATGTTGATGCAAATAATGTGCGTTGATGTGTCATCAGGTTCAAAACAAACATGGCGGCAGCGAGTAGCAGCAAAATGAGTGAGGCAGGTGACTAAAATCACTCAACCCAAACTCACAGTTCAAAAGTATGGGACTATTTCAACAGAAAATGAAGCGATTCAGTAGCTTGCCGGCCTTGTAAAATGGAAATGGCCTATCACAAAAGCACAACTGCTATGCACCAGCACGTCAAACGACGGCATCTAGGAGCAGCGTCTGCAAACAAAAACCACCGTAAGTTTTCCATTTTTTTAACACTTTTTTTTTACCATCCAAACACCCCCATATAGACATGCACTCACTTCCACACACGAACAGACCGGAGCAGACCCACACACTCACACACAGAGAGATAGACACTCAACCTCAACTCATTTAACCCTCCCACTGTCTTCATGCGTGACCCCCACGAGGAAAGTGGACCATTGAGCAGGGTTGATGGTTTATCCCTTGAGGTCCATGTGGTAGGGATGAGGTGGTGCTCACTCCTCACCCCTGCCACATGGACCTCAAGGGATAAACCATCGATCCTGCTCAGTGGTCAACTTTCCTCGCAGGGTCACACCCATTAGGACAGTGGGAGGGTTAAGCTGCTTAGCAGTAACAAATAGCAACAGCTGTTATCTGTTTTGTTAATTTTTACATGTGTCCCATGCTGGCAAAATGATTCGGAATGCGCACATGCTGATCACGAGAGCTGGCGAGAGCTGACAATGTGAGACAGCGCAAACTGTCCACAGTAAAAATGTTAAAGATAATGTATCACCTGGTAAACGCGGCCGTCGTGGACACGTCCATCATTGTTGAAGTGCTTGCAAAAGCAAAATGACCACCAACTCTTGATTGTCAAGTGTAATGTTTGAACTTATTTTTTATACTTCATGCTCCTCCAGATTGTTGATCTAATAGATCTAAGTTGCACCATCCACTACTACTACTACTACAACTTTATATTCGAATGTTTTTTGATTAAAATGTGTTCAAATGAAGAAATGTGTGTTTATTTCATTGAGATACATACATTTGTAATAGTCAAATTGCCATACAAGTCAAATAATGGGGAAATAATTGATAATTGAATCAAATCAAAATCTAATCAAATTGACAAATTAATCATTAAAGTTATCGATGCATCTAAAAAATTCACTAAATTAATCGATTACAAAAATAATCGTTTTGCTTAGGCCTAGTTAGAGAGTCTGAATGGTTTTGGTTTCAGTACTTATACTATTCTAGATGCTAATCTAAGCTGGAAAACAATTCCTGAACTTTCATAACGGATGAAACAAACTACTTCTTATGATCTTTTTACACCAAATGAATCATCCATTTTACTCCAAACTTCAACTTTCCTACACGGTGTGGTAAAAATCATTATAGTTATTCAGCTTACTCTAGTCTGGATCCAGAAAAAGGTTGTGGTCTCCAACCAACATGCTGCGTAACTATAAAACCCACAATTACTCAGCAATATCTGCTCAGATTTGAGCATGTCATCAAGATGACCGCCAGACCATCAGCCTTGTATTACACATCATGGATAAATTACAGCATTAGCTTTGGTCAGCAGGTTGGTAAAAGTAGCAGTGAAAAGCTCAGGGCTTCATTGAGGACATGAACCAGGTGGAGGGTGCTGACAGTAGTAACTGGCAGCGGAGTTGAAGCAGAAAAAGATGAAAAGTGACAGCCAAAACTCACTCAAAACTGCTCTCACTACAATTATAGCTCCTCACATTGCTCTGCAGCCATCAAACGCCTCACTGTTAAGCACAGGATGCTCTGAAATTCACTGGCCTGCCAAAATCAAGCAGGCTTATGTGTAACTTTGTCTGGGAGAAAGCGACAGAGCCGAGAAGAAGAAGATCTGTACGACGTTCTGGAAAAAGTTTGCAGATGCCAACAAACATGTCAAGAGACAATAATTCTCCAAATGATTTCCATATCATTTCAGTGTAAACTGTGTACAAGTGGCACCGTTTTCTAGCAAATGTCAGTGTGTTCTGGGACTTGGTCCAAGAGCAGACTGTTTGATGTAAACATAACTTGAAATTCTTGCAGCATCTGGTGTCATTGAACAACGTGGCTGTTCGTATTTGACCTGCATGGAAGCTGTTCTGGAAAAAAGGGATTTGCTGACTGAAGAAAAAAAAAACCGATTGAATGGGACTCTTTTTAACAAGCATAGTTCTTTAGCTAAACATGCGCCATCCTGCTTATGGAGGAGTAAAACAGGCAGAAATGTGGAAGAAAATGGCACAAGCTTAACTTTGAATTTGAGATGAAGGAGAAATTTGAACATAACAGTAAAAACTTTTAAAGGTATTACCATAAATCCTTTGGCGAGACCAAAAAATGTGTATATATATAATTAATTAACCTATAAAAAATAAAAGATCAAATATGTCCTTGGCCATGCATTAAATAATTATTACCTTTAAGTAGAGAATCATATTTTTCTATTTTTATTAGCGCAGAAAATATTAACAATACTGTAATTCAAATATGTAAATCTGTGTTTTGTAAAACGGCTTGCTCCTGAGAAAACCACAGCCATGTACAAAGTCTTTCCATTTGCACTAATTCAGTGATCACCACACAATCAGCTGGCGCTCCAATACAATTACAAATGTGGAACAACAGATGATGATCATTAAAACAGCCTTACCTCTTCAGCATAAGCGTCACAAAGTTTGTTCCCAGAGAGCAGCTTGTTTTTCAAGCTCTTGTTCTAAAAACAAGCAAACAAAGAAATAATGTCATTCACATTTAGTCTGCAACCTGCATGTTCTTAAGGTTTTGTTTTAGCTCCCACAAAAAGCACTTCGGCTACTTTGGTTTCTCCAGCAGAGTGTTTAGCTGCAGAAGACTCTTGGCAGTAAACTGGTTTTAATTTCAGATAAGCCTGATGAGCAGTGAAATGGGTATTGTTTCAGAATCCACTCAAAAACGTATAAATTGACAGAAATGCAGTTTCCAACTATGATGTTATGATTTGCCGCTTTTTGTGTGGTTTTCTGTTTTTGGTTTTGTGCTTGTTTACCTCTGTTCCCTGTTATTTTGTTCAGGTCAGCTGCAGCTCCTGTCAGGAGCCCTCCCCTTCCCTGTGAACCTCCTGGAGAGTTGCAGCTGAACCAAATCACCAAGACTGCCCTGACCCTATTTCAGGCCACTGCTGCCGTCCTCAGCGTGGCGTTGGTTTGGACTATTTGTCTCGTTTATGGAACAAGTGTACCTTTGAGCTATATTGTTTCAGTCAGTGGAGGAATCTTTGTTATTAAAACACTTTTGAACTCAGGGACACGACTGTTATTCCTGCAATTGGGTTACTGTCTGAACAGCCCCCCCCCCCCCCCCCCCCCCCCACGGATCAGTCAAGTTGTTATTTCTGGATTTTAAAGAATTAAAAATAAATGACAGGTGGACAGATTTTCTCACATCTCCCTAAAAAGCTAAATTTATAATAAAGTTATTGAATTAATTGCTTTTCTTATTTTTATGATCTAATTTCTAAATGTGAATCACAGCTAAAATGAGGACTTTTTTCTATGGTCACCCTACAAAATGACATTCTGAGCCAGAGACGTTCTGCAAGACACCACTTCTTTTCCTCTAAAGATATACTGAGTAAATTTATTCCAAGTTGTTTAAAGAGAAACCAACAAATGACACAGCTGTGAGAGAGCATGCTGAGACAG
The DNA here is from genome assembly GCF_043380555.1 of Nothobranchius furzeri. Lineage (NCBI taxonomy): Eukaryota > Metazoa > Chordata > Actinopteri > Cyprinodontiformes > Nothobranchiidae > Nothobranchius > Nothobranchius furzeri. Next base: position 47,916,216 of record NC_091749.1, read on the forward strand.
AAGGAATTAAAGCCTGAAAGTGATACGAGCAAGATGAGAGGGAGGTGTGTTTTCTCTTGCATAATTAGCAACGATCTGTTGGTATGAGTGCTCCTTAAGTAACTTGATGTTTAACTCAAATTACACATCCAGATCTTGAGATGATCCAATAAAACAGCACAATCAACCATGACTAAACTTCACTAAAGTCTGAAAGACCCTAAATTGGTTTAGCGAGAAAGCTATTCAGAATGTCCCTTCTGTGAATTGAAACCAGACTTAGGTCCTCAAAGAGTTCATGCATCAAATGAGAAAGCTACTTGGAAAAAAGCAGGAATAATTCAGTAAACAGAAGACAATGTTTAAGCCATCCATATGATATTAATATTTCTAAAAACCTTTCGTTAGATTTCTGAGCAACACCTTCCAAAACAAGAGGAAAACAAAAACCTACAGCTCTAAAAATCATGTCACGTCTACCAGCTTTTCTGTGTTTGCAGAGCAGCAATGCTGAGAGTGTTTGGGATGCCTTTTCACCCTTTTTGTCTGTGTGAAATACAGATTCTGCTGACAAAAATGTGCACATGAATATATACTTTGCACCATTGCATTTCAACGGTCCATACCTTTATTTCAGTATTAGAGCATTTGTGGGCTGACTTAAAGAGTGAATGAATATCAATAAATGAAAATCGTATTTAGAAGGTAATTGGACACTGATTTATACAGAGCTGTGCTGGTTTCATATAAAATACAAAACTTCATCAGACACTATCTCATCAGATTAGCACAGACTTATTCACTGCTTTTATTAAATTACCATAAAATTAAGAAATCCTAATGAAATTATTGAGCCAGTTACATTGAGTCAATGGTTAAGATTTTAATTTGTCCACAAGCCAAAACAACAAAATATTTGTAGTAAGAAATGGAAGCTTTGGGGGAATAAATGTTACATTTACTCAACTACAATGCCATGGCCGTAGATATCTAGCATTAAAACATGGAGTGAAATTGCTTAGCATGCTATCGAGTGTTACCTAAGTTGCATGTCTGCACTGGAGGAAGGAGATTCTGTGACTTAGATTTCTTCACATGAATAAGCAGTTACACAAATGTGTGTTGAGACAGACTTAAACATGACATTTGTGCAGAATAGAAAATAGCTTGTATGACTGGAAAAAGCTAGATGAGTTTGAAGGTGCAACATGTGAAGCCTGATTTATACTTCTCCGTCTGCGTCTGTGCGGGCACACGCAACACCATTATGCGTCGGCAGAAGGGCTCGCAGAGGGTGACCGAGACATGCCGCAAATTTTAAACATCTGTCAAAAGTGACGGAGACCGCAAGCTTGTGATTGGTCAGGACACTGCTTCCTGCATATATTTGCAGTATTTACAAAATAATGCTGTCAATTTGCCACAACGCCATAGCAATATGATTCAATGGTGTTCTTTTTTATGAAAGATCATGCAATGGTGACATAAATGTTTTTTTTTAATTAATGGTCTTGCATCAACTTTGATGCAGTGCAAAGATGGTCTTAGTGTGTAGAAAAGAAAGAAACCATCAGATTGTACATAAGAATTCCCAGTGCAGCCGAAACAGTCCCAAGGTGCTGTGTGTGCAGCTTTTCATACCTCTGTGACACAGATTTTCAGGATATTAACTTGCTTCTGTAACAAATTGAGTCTCACTTTATCAGTACCGCGGTAAGCTTATCAACGCAATCGTGAGTGTTGCACTTCTGGAATCTGTCTCCTTTTTGCAATGCATATCTCTCGCCCACACATGCGGCGTACTGTACTTCTGAACACATACACTATATGCACTCTGAGCTGAGGTAATGAGCTCCATTGGCAGCTGTTTTGTGATTCGGTGAGGCAAAACTGCCCAAGCATCAATTCCACACAGGGATACCTCCTCTCACTCCTACGGAGCGACCACCATTTGAGGATGTGTGGAACTGGAAGCTATCATAAAGTGTGACATAGCTTAGCCCCGGGACATGCTGAGAGTGAAAATAAGATCCTTTGGAGTTTCTATGTCACACAGGATTATGCAAAATGAGACACACTGAGCTTCATGTGTCATAATGTGTTATTCCTACAGAACTGTCATCCTCTGGACCTATGGGCATTTTCCTTTTTTTATGTTGTTTTTGTTGTTGTTTACAAGTAATTTTTTTCAGTTCGGGTTATAGTGACACAGAGGCTGAAATGTACCTCAGCTACCATTGGACAGAAAGTAGAGGCTACCCTGGACCCAACAAATATAAACACAAAGCAGCTGTTTTACCTTCTTCCTGAAGCATCAGGAAAAGTATCATACTGTACTGTGACAGTCGGTGGCAGATAACATTCCCAAGGGAGTTTCCAAATGTGTGAAAACGTTTGCAAGAGCTCTATGTTTTCTTGCATAAGTGGCCTAAGGGCTTTCCTTTCATGTTGATGAGATTTAGAACATTTTCTAGTCATCGTGGGCATCTGGATTGCCTCTGAAAACCTTCCCGATTTGGTAGCAATGATTTAGAAGGTGCAAGAATTTAGGGATGACTTTTGTTGGAGTGTGGCAATCAGTCTATGCTATTTTACTTAATACAGTATCACACCATGAGAAAATTTCAAGAGTTCAAAAAAGGCTTCTGAAACCAAAATCTGACATAAAATAATGGATGTTTTTTTTTTGGAGTGTTTATAGAGGCACTAGAGATCCACATGTAAACACAACATGATACTAAAGTGCTTTGTCCCCTTTACATCCTGCTGTAAATGTATGTATGTGTCCGGTTGGTTGCTTGTTCTTCATAAATTGTGTCTAGAGGTGGTAGAGATGCTGGAAAATAACCATGCAGATTTTTTACCTACTTTTCCCTTTCTAACATTTGCCATTTTGACTAAAGATAATCTTATCAGATAATCCTCTTTTAGTTGGTGGATTACGAGCTACTCTGGTCTGTTTGGAAGCACAACAGCACCAGTCCATGCATAAATCCAGGCTTTCAAACATGTTGGATTGTCTGGGTCTGATTTTGAGGGACAAGTGAACATGTTACCTGCTGAATGTGACATGTAGAAAGCTAGGTGACAGAAGCTCGCTATGCTCCTCCACTGGGAATAGTCCAAGAGTCAAATCTATTTGAGTGTACTGGTTAGTTTGACCCAGTTGCTACACAGCCCACACCACACTGTAGGACCAAAACTGCTTTGAAAATCATCTGTCATTTAAGCCTCTTTTAGAAAACAATGCTGCCAATTTGCTGCAACGCTGAGCTGGCATCAGGAAGCCTTAGGGCATTTAAAAGTGGTCAGACCGTGGTGGTTATGTGGCAGAATCGTGTCCGTTTTACAAATGATTACACAGTGGCAGTAAAAGGGTGTTATGGAGGCAGTGGTTGCCCTGCCGTGGAATTCTGTTTAACTTGGACATATCTTATCTATGTATGTATTTATGTAGTGTGATCTACACTCATTAAGCTTTTTTTTTTAACAAATCACTCCTAAAGTTGTCTGTCCTCCACAGTCCCTGTGCAGTTTCAGGTGATCTGAGCTCTAAGAGAGAGAAGCTCCTGGAGCTCTGCATTACTCCAGTTTATCGTCTTTGCTGGTTCTGTTTGCAAAAGTGACCGCCTGTGTTTACTTTCATTTTTTTAATAGTTTTCGTCCAGAGCTCGACAGTAACTCCCCACCTGATCATTACACCACCCTCTCTTGCGCCAAGGTGTAATATACGTTCATGAGGTAATATTACTGCCAAGCATAGCGGCACAAATTCAGCAAAATTCCCTCATTGCCATGCTGCCACTGCCCGTTCATAAGACACACAGCGGCAGCAATTATATGCTCATTTACCAGCAATGGTGTGTCTTCTAAAAAGGGCTTTAGAAATCCTGCTGTGTGAATAGAAGAAGAAGATTCGAGATGGCGCCAGTGTTGCTGGCTTGCCGTCTGTCAACTCCTCTACTTTTTGTATTTTTATTGTTTTTAGCCTATGTTTTACAACCCGCTCACCCGAGATTGGTGTATGATCGTCATATGCTATTTAAAATAGGTTTTGCGGTTGGATTTTTACCATCTGAAGCGGTTGAGCACCGGAATACTTCCTCTCCCCTCTACCTGGATGGCCTTCCGGCGTGCTGGGAAACATCACCATTTACGCACTCTGCTAGGAGGAAACGTAGGAGGAAAGGCTGTCGGGGTGGACGGCTCGTCAAGCTGAAAGCATTGAAGCTTGCCTTTTCTGGTGGTTCGCAAGTTCGTCCACTCGGTCCCTGGCGCCGTGGCGTGTGGTGGGTTTGTGGCTCGTTCCTGTTGCTGGCAATTCATGGGAGTATGGTAAGCGCTCCCCACCCTTTCAGAGATTCAGTTGGAGACAAGCCGATCTGAGGAATCTCTGATCATTGACTAGAGCTTCTTCCACCATCAACAGTTCTGAAGTATCCTTAAGGTGGGGCCTGGTCAATGCTAGGTCTGTGGCTAACAAAACATTCATTGTGAATTAATTTTTTACAACACATGTTCTCGACATCCTCTGTGAGATGGAGTCATGGATTCTTCCTGGTGAGTCCTCTGCTTTTAATGAACTAATCCCAGCTGACAGTGCTTTTATTAATGTGTTGAGGACCACTAAACATCGCTGTGGATTGGTGGTTACTTATAAAGCTAATCTGAAGATGAAACATTTGCAGTCCTGGTCTCCTAATACCAGTTTTGAACTGTGTTTATTCGAACTTGGTCATCTGCAACCTATCCTCTGTGCTGTAGTATATAGACCCCCAAAATACAATAAGGATTTTTTGCCGGAGTTTTCAGAAGTCCTAGCAAACTGGGCTGCTAGATACAAGCGGATATTGCTACTGGGAGACTTTAATATTTATATATTCAGGAAAACCTTTAGTCTTTGATTTCATCAACCTTGTGAACTCTTTGACTTTTACGCAGTGGGTTAATGGGGCCAGACAGGAATGTGGCCACACACTGGATCTTGTGTTATCACTGGGGTGTTCAGTAGATAATCTGACTATTAAGGATGCAGTTCTTTCAGACCATAATCCAATATTATTTGAGACTACTCTGCATAGCAATTTGCTGGCACCTGTTACCCCCAGTAGGTATAGTCGTCATGTGAACTCTGACACTGCAACTCATTTCACTTCACTGTTTGAACAAGCCTTCTTTGATTTATCAGACAAGTCCTCACTGGATGGATTGCTTACTTGTTTTAATGAGACCTGTGAGCCTATCCTTAATACTGTTGCACCGTTAAGGCCCAGGAGAGGAAAGCGTACGGTAAATTTATGGTCAACGGACGCTAGTTTAGAACAGGGGCTAGTTTAGAAGATGCTCTCTGAAGAGCAGGGTCTTCAGGAGTTTCTTGAAAATTGTTTTACTTATAGCAATCTGTGTACTCACTGTATTTTTTATTTGTATCTTGTGATACAATGTTTTTTTTCTGGACTTAGTGGTTTATGTTTTTACTTGATCAGTGTAGAGCCTTGGTGGCATCTTTTTGCCTGTAAGGTGCGATTTACAAATAAAGTTGAGTTGAGGTGAGTTGAATAGGGCTTGAGATTAGAGATAGTTCTCATTAAAATTAAAGACCAAGTTCACTGAGAAATAAATTTTCACATATTTTTGAAATATGGTCTGAGTCATCATGCATGGCTCTCGATGGGGAAGGCTGTTGTTGGTTGAGCGACCAACATAAGAGAATGTCTTGACTAGTGGAAGCAAATGGTTAGCGTTAGCCACTCCACCATACAGCAGAGGTCCTTCAGGTTTGAGTTATTTGTGGGGATTAAACATCAACATTGCTGTAACGTGATGAAGGAGCTATTCCTCCGAAGGTTATTTACCTTCTCTCCACAGATGCCTCTGACACAGTATTAAGCTGCATGAGACTGCCTCAAGGTCATGCATTCGCTTCTAAAACTGCTTTCTTTCCAGCAAGAGAAGAATGAAGATAAAGGACTCTTTCCTTTTAATAAATCAAAGAACTCTATTTTTAATAGAGCTAATCAAACAAAGTGTTTGTCAATAATATAATGTTGACCAATCTGTGAAATGACAATGTTAAGATTAATTTGCTTGAATAAGTAATATGACTTTAATTTAGCTGCACTAGACATGCTGACTAGGGATGAGCCGGATACTCGTCTCCGGTACGGATAAAGCATTTTTGACGAATACGAGCATGAAACGAGTAAACCTCGGAAATATCTGTAATCGTGCTGAAGGAAAATCCTCATTGGGTAACTGACTGTCTTCACGCTCTGTGATTGGCCAGTCACATAGAGCGCCCGCCCCTCCCTACACACAAAACTCTCTAGCCGGCCAGGAGTGCAGTCCGTCCGGCTCATCCACGCACACACACAGACAGTAACGGATGTCGCTGTGATTGCTTCACTGTTGCTCACGTTTCTTCAGTTTTCCCTAGGTTTTCTTCAGCTCGCCTCTTTTTCGGTTGAATATTTCAAGTTACTTTTTTCGTAACTTACATGGTGCATTTGACAAGACAGAGCTGACGTGCTGCATCAGTCACTCACTACCTCCGCTCCGGTCGGGTTTTTTATTTTTTTTAACTCCATCTCTCTCCCTCTCACCCTCTCTATCTCTCTCTCTCACACACACACACACCTTAATCAACATTGTTTTGTTTAACTTTGTGTGTGGCAAAATGCCAAGAACGTTAAGAAAAAAATCAGTTTAATCAAAATAAAATTAAAAAATATATACATAAAGTTGTGTCTGGTTCTAGCTTTTCATATTTCCTAGTTCCTACTGCATGAGTTCAGATGTATTAATTCATGCACTTAAATATTAATGTTCTGATTTTATTAAAAAAACTTGTTCTGCAATAGTTTCTTTACTATTGTGATCAAAAATATTTAATCTCAATTCTGAGGCTGCTCTGTAAATAGTTTTCAAATAAACAATACACATATCAACTTCTGATCAATCCATATCAATTTCAGACTTAGAATAATATATTTATGTAAACCACACCCACTTCCGGGTCATGTCACACCCATTCCGAGTACAGATACAGATACAGATAATTTAGTTGGTTGAACAGATACAGATACAGATAGTGGTGTACTCGCTCAACCCTAATGCTGACTACACAAAATGTAAACGCATGACACATTGTTTTCACTGATCCAATCAGAACCTTCCTTTCTGAAGCGTGGCATGGTCTCTCTAGTGTTTATAAACCTGCCAACTTAGATTCGACCAGAGTTCAAAACATCCAGATTAATAAAACCAGTCCCACGCCATCTTAAGTTCAGTTCTTAAGATTTAACTGGAGTTCTCAACAGCTCTCTGAGTTCTCTACAGTTCACTGCAGTTCACCGCTTGCTAAGCGAAGTATCAGACAGGCTATCCAGACTTCCTTCTTTTTAAGCAAAGAACCAACAAGCTGGATAAAATCTGTTGCATTTTACCAACCAAGCAATGGTTCCTTTCAGAATAAAAGCTGAACTCAATGACCCAAGGGGGTCCCTCTGACGCTGTGAACCAACTGTCGCTTTTACCTGGAGACAATCCAAAGACTAGCCTGTCATACTGCTGACGCTGTTTCACCGGCTCCTGTACCGAAAGGGGGTCCGAGGACCTGGCATTCTGGATCTGTACGGAGGTCTCATCAAGGGTATATGTAGAGCGACAAAATGGTGTCTCATGTGTTTATGAAACTCCGATCAAACTCTGATCATAGCTAAAAGCAAAACATCACAACATCGTTCAGACTTGCTTCTCCGGATACGAGAGTTCTGATTATAACATTACTCTCACATACACGATTCATCTCATGTCTCATTACACCAGACCCATTCATCACTTAGAGATAGAGTTAGTCTTGTTTAAAATTGTTTAAATTGTTTAGAAATAAATCTTCTCAAATGTTTAAAGGTGACTCTCTCTTCTCTTGTCTCTGACTTAATACAAGTGTTACATAATCCCTCCAATAAAAAGTTCCAATCTTCTGGTTAAAATAACCCAACGGTCCGTAAAATTGATTTCATATTTACTATGGAATCTTACGTCTTACGGGTCCTTCATTAGATGTAAATTAACTTCTTTTACATTGTGAAGCAAATGGAGTCAGTGGTATAGGCACATTACTGTTAGAGAAATGCCTGAGGGCTATTTACTGATGTTCTCGTTCAGCTCTCACTCATCTGTAGAGTCCTTTTAGCCTCACTGTCAAGGGTCCGAGACCAACTTCTCCAGAAGCAGATTTTTCATTTCTTCTGGGTAAAGTTATTCTGCCATTCTCACCACAGAGTGTGAAAGACATGTAATACACACAGCCATATTTCATTTATGTATCACGTCCTCCCACTCAGCTCTTTCATCCAGCCACACAAAGTTTATTCAAACTATACACAGAACTGCCTTCAGTGTTGATATTGTCATGCTCAGTAGTTAGACTCACACTAGTCATGGCATGCACCTTACCTGACACCACTTATCAGTGCTATAAGCGAGACAATGTTGCCACAACACATTTCAGCTAAAAAGGCCAATAAAAAGAAAGAAAGAAAACCCTCAAATGGCAAGATGTTTCTCTTGCATGAGTACTTCAGATGCTTGCATTTTATGGAAATATGCCTTTATTATTCATGCCAATTAAAGGCCACAGCAAACAGAGCACAGTGGTTCAAACTGTCACTAACATTTCCTGGAGATGTGAATATATACAAGGCCAAATCATTTCAATCACCATATTAGAATTAGAAACCTGCAATTTCTCTACAATATTTCAATTCAGTTAAATTGTGTTGCACCAGTTCACAATGTAAACACTCTAAATGCAACATAAAAAGCAACATATCTAGTTAAAATTAAAATACAAATAAATCATATTGACATTCAGTCCTTCAAATCAGTTTTGTCACATTTGAATAGCGGTGTGGTTAGCAGACTAAAGGACCTTTAAATCACATGTATTTATTTATTTTGTGAATTGGTTCCAAATGAAAACTACAGACAAGCATTGAGCTGTTACTCATTTGGAATGTCTTCAGTAGCATCTTTTCAAATATTTGAGTTTTGGGTTGTGATTGTGTTTATTGTGTTTTATTTCACAAATCAATGAGATGCAAAGTCAAATGAAAATCTTCTCCGATAAAGGTGGATCTAAAATGTGTGAAGTGAAAAAAAAACTTCATTACAAGGACATTCAAGAAAGTCACTTGTGGTGAAAATAGCTGACAATTAGAAGTCTCTTTGATGGATAACAACGATAGGGATGGTATTTTATTCAGCTTTATTTGAAACGTGTTGTGCTTGTTTCTTCTCACAAAAAGACTAGCTGTAAACCAGTAGGACCAGACAAGGAAATAACAGCATACTAGATCATTTACAGTGCTAGATTGTGTGTCCAACAGTCCTTTGTTCTGCATTCTTGTTCATGCATCCAGTGTGGTTCTTGCAAGCCTCTCCAGTATGACTTTAAAAATTATAAACTGTAAAATATTGAGCTGTCACTATGGAAACTGGAATTAATTATGCATTTAGGGGCCTACAAACAGTGAAGTCTGCAAACGTCTGTGCTTATTTCCTACACCTTCTCACACATTCTGAGATCGTTCAAAAAGATAAATACATTAGAACCTGGATGTAGGTGCAAATTTTAAAAATGGGCACCAGAGAGCGTGTTCTCAAGCTGACGTGACCAGGCTTGTTGATAAAATATTCAAAGATGGTACACCTTGGATTCTGCTATTTTACATGAACAAAGGTTCGTCGCTGAGAACATTTTTTAATTTATTACTTTTGAAAAAGATCGGTCACTAGAAGAGAAGAAGAAAATTTTGGACTTTTTATACTTAACTCTCCCACTGTCCTAATGGGTGTGACCCCGCGAGGAAGTTGACCACTGAGCAGAGTTGATCGTTTTTCCCATGTGTCCATGTGGCAGGGGTGAGGAGTGAGCACCACCTCATCCACAGTAGGAGGGTTAAAAACATCAGTTTGTTGCAATTTGAGAAAAAAAAGTAAAGTTACAGGCTGGTAAAAATGTAAAAAATTTCTATACATGGTCATGGTATTATAATGATATATTTGAGTTAATAATATCCTGTACTTTCATTAATCCATTTTGAACACCGACTACAGCAAAATCCACTGATGTCTCCATACTGCTTAGTAGTAGTTACCAAAACAACCAATCAGCTGGGCAGAGCTCACTGTTTACTGTGTGCGCATGTTTGCCAAACTCTCCTGATCATTTAAAGAACAAAGTGAAGAAACAGAGGGGCGCCTGCCTAATCAGTGATGCACCTCTCTTGTATTAATTATACAATTTGCAGATGCACAAATTGACAAATAAACAGCTGTTATTAAACACAGAAAATGAAGAAAGAGAATATGTTTTGCATCTTTGTTTTGGCGCTCCTATGTGTTGCATACACTTTGTACCCATTTTATGCACCACAGGCTGAACTGAAAATAGCATTAGCAATTAGCTTCTGATAGAAAATAGATGGTGAAACTATTAGATTCGAAGGCCTAACAGATCTACGTCACACTGTCACTGAACATTCATGGGCTCACCCATCTTGACTCGCGCTGGGGAAGGCTATTGTTGGTTTAGCAACCAGGAAAACAGCAGATAACGTCTCAGCTAGTAGAAGCTTAGCATTAAAAACTCCACCATACAGCAGAGCTCCTTCAGTTTTGTGTCCAAAACATGTTTCTTTTTTCAGGTTTGTAGAGAAAAAAAATTGATGTTGCTAAGCAATTTAAGGCAGTGGTAGAGTCATGTTGCTGTTAGCCAATCACAGGTGAAATGTCTAAATAACAATAAATAAATGAAATAGGCAAATCTGAGCATTGTTTTTCCCGAGTATGACTTACAAGGCACTCATTCCTACTAAATACCACTGCAAATGTATTAACCCTTTAGGCGCCATAGTTTTTTCAGTAAAATATGATTTTTTTTATATCACTATTTAAAGAGCTTGTAGCTTAAATCTGGTTAGAGATAGAGGAATATTGCCAATTAGAAAAAATCTTCAGTATGAGCCAAGTTTTGTGATAGGAACAAATTCACTCACATAATTTGCATATTATGATGTCATCAGGTAGCAGCCATATTGGAGTGCATCACATTTGCAGATTTTTTTATGTTTTTGTCTTATTTTCTTAGTGATGTTATTGTTTATGATACATATATACATATTCCTATATAGACATATATAACTATGTATATATATGTACATATATGTACATATATATATGTATAGATAGATAGATAGATAGATAGATAGATAGATAGATAGATAGATAGATAGATAGATAGATAGATAGATAGATGGATGATAGGGGCTGAATTGATCACCAGTGGAGTTTTCACCGGCCCGATCACCACCACCACATCCCCCTCCCCCCTGGCACGGTGGATCAAAGGATCAGACCCGGTACGAGCCGTTCCGACGCGGAACATCGGATAAGGGCTGGATGGGCTGCTTGTGTAACCGTGTAGTCGCTGTCAGCCTGACGGACTCTGTTGCTGTCCGCTGAAGCCACACTTTCCGTCTCACTAGAAGACGGCAGATCATCCTCGGACAGGAAATATTCTTCCTCGAAATCCGAATCTGCCAGTACTAGACGAAGAGCTTCGTCAGCACTGAACATTCCACTCGGCATTGTGTTTTTTCCCCTACCACTCGCTCGCTCTCACTCATCTGACTGCTCTGAAAACCTCCGCGGCTCTGCGACTGGTGGGCGGGGTTCAAGTTCTAAATACTCCATAAATTTGAATAGTAACACACCCACAAATGCTGCTTGGACTGAAGTTACAGGGGTCTGCCACCCCGCAGTGTAACATATTAACTGCATGAGGGCTCATTTCTGCTGCTGTGGCTTATTAAATCCAACATTGCTGCTTGTCGCAATTCTGCGACTTTGGCGCTTAAAGGGTTAATTAAAAGGATTATCCACACCTTTAACATGCAGGCTGAACCTGTTTCCATAGCTTCAATTACCAAGATCCTGGAAATAAGAGGCTGAAATGTGCATTATCTTTGGGGTGGATACTACTTCTGTAAGTTTTCTGGGAACAAGTCTAGTCGGAAGAGACCCAGTGTCATACCCAAAATCACAGATGTGGTTATTTATATCCTTTATGGCCTAAGAAGGGATGTCTCCGTTTTCATTTAGGATCTGTTACTTCTGTAAGAATCTTGGACAGGTATAAGAATAACACTGAATTTTCGCCGAAGTGTACAGTAAGGCATTTATTGTTGTTGTTACTAACCTTTATTCATACTGGTGTTCTTGTTAGTAAATTATAAACTGGCCATAGTAGTCCATGCTTTAAATATGAAATCCAGTAACAGGAAATGGCAACAACCTTCATTTTTCACCCTTGGATAAGAATTTGAAAATGTATATGCATGTATGGTATATTATTTTTTATGTAAGGGTCATAACCTCATAACCGGAGGGTTGAGGGATTGAGTCCCCCTCAGTCTGTTGCAGTTGTTGTGTCCTTGGGCAAGACACTTAACCCACCTCACCTGCTAGTGGTGGTGGGAAGGACTGGTGGTGCCAGTGCTCAGCAGCCTCACCTCTGTCAGTGTGCCCCAGAGCAGCTGTGGCTACAATGTAGCTCATCCCCACCAGTGTGTGAATATGTGTGTGTGGGTGTGGGTGGGTGAATGACTGATTGTGTTGTGAAGTGCCTTATAGAAGCCTGGAGGTAGCTATACAACTACAACAAAGTCACTTACCATTTTTAAACAACTTTAATGATTTATTTGTATTTTTTACATTTCTAGTATTTTCTTCTTTCCCTGAAATATACATGTAGTTGATGTTCCTGAAAAATGTCAGACGCATATTCTAAGTTCTGCCAGTTTGACAGTGTTTGCCATGTATTAATGAACAGATTCCAGACATAACATATCCAATTACAATCTCTGTCAATCCAGACTAGTATCTTCTCCCAGAGCATGAAAAAATAAGACCCTTGCAATGAAAGGAAATGGAGGATGGGCCTGTACACACAACACATGACAAACTCTAACTGACAAACCCATCTAATATAAATTACTGGCATTTGCAAAGCAAATGTTCAGTTTGCATAAGTTATTAATTATGACACATACACCAAGACATCTTACAAGACATTTGGCAGATTCACTTGAACTCATCTTGGCAGTTTCGTAGGAACTCTTGAGGTCAAAGGGAGGGATTATGGATAAATCAAGGTGCTTTATTGTCATAGATCCATTATTAAACCACATAAATATATGCATGCAGTATAAAACGTGGATAGCAGAGATGTTTTCTAGTGATTATGGTGCAAACATATCCATTTTTTTTTAGTTTGGCTGATGTGTGTTTTTATACAAATCTTCAGAAGAAGACAATTTGATTTGAGGCTATTGTAAAGCACAATCATGATGAGCTATAACGTGTTGTCACCTCCTGAGTGCATCAGTCTGAACATTCCATTTAATCAGAAATTGGCTCTCAGTTCAGATGCAGGACATATTAAATCTAACTTGAACAGAAATATTTTACACATCCTCATTTGGCAGAGCCACATGTGTAAAATCAGTTTCAGTTCCCTTCTTCATTCCTCATCTAATAGTTGATGAGTTGTTATGATACAAGGTATGCAACAGACATTAAAGTTACACAATGAAACAAGATAGGAGGAACTTGAATCTCTTACATAATTGGGGAATGTTTGCCTCTTCAAGAGGAGCTGACATATTCCATGTGATGCAGCTTCCATTACCAGCAGTATAATGACATAGCTCCGGTCTTTCCCTGAGCCAGCCCGCTGATTTGACGTTCCTGGTCATGTCATTTATCGCTTTTGGTTTTGTTTTGTTTTCAAACTGAGTAAATTATGTCAGCTCATACAATAAAATACATCATGTAAGGTTTCTGATGCGGGGAGTGACTAATGTAAATTTATAAGTCATATATATTTAAGATGTAAAGATTTGAAAGATGAAATTACTAAACAAATGTGTACTAGTTTAAGTGCTCAAAAGAAAATATGGTAAATGGCTTGTATTTGTATAGCACATTACTGGGTTCTACAACCCCCCAAGGTGCTTTACAACATATTCAGTCATTCACTCACACAAACAGATGCTGAAAACAAATGCACAATGGGTCTGGGATAGAGCCTTGCACGAGCCTAAAATCTGAGCCCGTGTCCGGCCCGGCCCGAGGGGGTGGAGCCCCGGCCCGACCCGGCCCGAAAAGGTTTTCAGGATTCTCTGGCCCAACCCGAGCCCGACTTTTTTTTAACCAACTAAATGAAAACAAAGTGCGTCAATCCTGACCAATGTGTTAAAAGATGTGCAGGATCCGATCAATTTGTTTTTCCCTCATTTACCGTCACGGAGATGACGGCGCAGGCTCTGGTGGTAATCAAGTTAAATTTGATCTCTTTCCAACAATTTTCACAAGAAAACAGAACAGTTAAAAGCAGGGCTTGTGTTGTGTTGACTGGATAGTTCCCGTGTTTGACAGTTTATTTTTGGAGAAAGAATAGAAAGAATTACCCCGACACATGCAGACGAACTGATATTTTATTCTACGCACATCGCAGATGTTGCTAAATCACCCAAGAAAAGATTCCCATCTGAACATCTGAGCTGCTCAGCGCAGCTTGCTGTCAGCGCGTACGTATGGTGCACAGCGAGCTGAAGTTGTGGAGATTGCCTTGGAGCGCGTTGCAGAACCAGAGCGCATGCGGGAAGGTTCCTCCCACTGAAGCGAGTGTTTTCCAAACCCGGTCTCTCAGAGAGACTTGTCACTTAGAAAATGTTCCCTGATGATGAAACTTTGGCTGAATAGTGCTTGTTCCTGTCTCCAATGTGGCGACACATCCAGGAGCTGTCTGAGGAGAATCCCAGAATCTCACATCCTCTTCAGCTCAGGAAGTGCCTATGATTACGCACAAGTGTGACCCGTCAACCCGGTCTCACAGTAAGACCGGGTTGGGCCTGTTCAGTTTTTCGCAGACAATCTTTACATTTAGAATTGACTTATAGATATAAAATTAATTCAGTAAAATATAAAGCATTTTATTTAAATAGCCATTAATTATTTTACAAGCACAGAGATCCGCATCAGATTCAGATCAGCGGGAAGCTTCCTCCGACTGAATTCAGTCGGAGGAAGCTTCCCTCATGCGCTCTGGTTCTGCGACGCGCTCCAAACCCCTCTCCACATCTTCAGCTCGCTGTGCACCTTACGTACGCGCTGACAGTGAGCTGCGCTGAGCAGTGTCCAGCTCAGATGTTCAGATGGGATTCTTTTCTTGAGCGATTTATCTACATCTGCGATTTGCGTAGAATAAAATGTCAGTTTGTCTGCATGTGTCGGGGTAATTTTTTCTATTCTTTCTCCGTCAAAATAAACGGTCATACACGGGAACTGTCCGGTCAACACAAGCCCTACTTTTAACTGTTCTGTTTTCTTGTGAAAATAGATAAAATTTAACTTGATTAACACCAGAGCCAGGCGCACTGCACCGTTATCTCCGTCACTGTAAATGAGGGAAAAACCAAATGATCGGATCCTTTTCTGACCTTCCCCACCTACAAAGTTTAATTACAACAATCAAACGTGACAGAGCCTGGATTTGTATTCTGAACAGTCTAAACATGTTTTAAAAAGAAATGTATGACAAAAGTGGCACCTGCTCAGTAAAACCACCAACAGGGTGAAAAATATCAAACTATTGTTGGCAGAGACGGGCTACAACTTCTGGATCCACTTTATATAAATCGTTTTATTGATTATCTTTTTATGAAGGATAACTTTGACAAACACGAGCGACCGGTACCGGCTGCTGTCACCTGTTGTGAGCAGCGCTCTGCTGTATGAGGGTAGGCCCCGCCCACAGCGCCGTGGCTGCTGTGGCTCCCAGTGTTTTCTTTACTGTGGGAAACGGGTAATAATGGCTCTTTGATGGGAACAGTTTGCCGACCCCTGGTTTAAGTGTTTCAATTTTTTTTAAATGAATTCGATTAAAAATAAAGGCGCCTGGCCCGGCTCGTGTCCGAGGTAATTACACAGTCGTTGGCCCGAAGCCCGGCCCGAGGGCCGTCGGGCCGGGCCGACCTGAGGGCCTAGGGCTTCAGTGCAGGGCTCTAGTCTGGGATATTACTATAGACTTTTAAGGCTGCATAGTTGAGGAAAAAATAAATTGTTATTGGTTAATATGTATACTTGCTACTTATGCTTTGGATCATATTTTGAACAGTGTGTTAATGTATCCGTTCTCAATTGGCCTCATTTGCTGTGCCAGAGATTTCTCTTAACTGGAGTTTTCAAAATGCAACAAGAACTATTTAACCCTCTCAGGCTCTAAATAAGTTTTGATAAAAGTACCAACAACTAGGTCCTTCAGGGGTACTTCTGAGTTAAAAAATGCTCATGAAATATGTATGTGGAGTAACCAGTTAGGTAGGTTTTAACGTTGCAAATCTGCAACGCTTGCCTCCAGAGGGTTAATGAAAAGATCATAAAGTATTAACGCACATTTTCAATTTACTATAAAAAATATTGTTGTGTCTTTCAAATGCTTTCCCATGATTTCTACTGATAATAACATTCGTTCAAGGGAAAACCACACACGGACTCTGGTGAATAACTTAATCAGACATCGGTGGAGAACTAAGCTTTCTTTATATGCTCTTGTGTGATATTTACAACAGTCTTTAATCATTTTTGTACAAAATGTGTGATTATGAAATGCATAGACATTATGTAAAGTTGTTCAATTCAAATAAAGTTTGATTATCCCTTACAGTATAACAAAGAACAACATCTGGAGACTGAAAGTAAGTTATATGGACGTCCAACTGTGCCTCTTGAGTACACTGTTGTGTATATTACTGTAATTTAGTGTGTTCTTTATTTTCACCATAGAAAAATGACATCTTGAAAGCATTTTATGACATCTGATCTCATTATGTAAATTATAAATTTGTTTACCGGTTTTATGAAACACCTGCAAGCAGAAAATACAAATAAATCCTAATCACAAAACAAACACAATATATTTTTTGATGAAGTTGGCACTTGTGCATTTGAAATGCACTACTCAGTGTCTTTATTGGCATACTTTACCAAGCTCAGACAGTTGTATTGTGTTAACTTAGAACAGTGCAGTAAGTCAGTAGGTTTATATTATATTTGCGTAAGTCAACTTTGTAAGCAAAGATGCACATGTTTCTGGTAATGTGTTTAGGAGAGTTAACAAAGTACCGTTTGCAGGCATGTCTTAGCATGATTTAACATGCCTCGTTTGGATTACAGGGTTTGCGTGACCAGATGAACGTTTTCTCATCTGCCTTCAATTTTTCTTTTGATGATGTGGAAAGCATCCACAAGCGGGAGACACCTGGAAAAGGTCCCAGGTCACACTGAGGGTCATAAAGGGAAAGGCCAAGGGGATGCTGCAGATGCTCACAGAGATTAAAGCTGCTAACTACCTCACCCAAAGGGAACACCTAAAGCGGAGCCTGATGATGGAGTCTCTAAACCACAGAGGTGTGCTCCAAAATGCAACCTCAGTGTCCAACCCCCATCTATGTATTAGAAACCAACCAGGGAACATATTTAATACAATAGTTCTCTGAATCCTTAAAGGCCAACTTTTCTCACATTTTTTATACATTTGCAGTGGCCTCAAGCACAAATGAATACCTTGTAAGTCATACCCTGGGGCAGAAAAGACTTAACTCCATCACTTTGTTGTTGAATAATTTTTTCTACCTTGGATTCCAGAGGTAGCTTCTCACTTTGGGAAAGCAAAGTTTGATCAGAGATTATTCCATTACACTCCGTCACTGACATCTGAAGTTGGGTGCTCTCCTGTTTGCTATGTGTACGTAGCCCTCTTAGTTTGGTAATTTAGGCTGATGAATCCCATGCACCTAAAGCATCCACCTCTGGTACTGTCCAACCCCCATCCGTATTGTCCTTCAACACCCCCCACCCCACCAGAAGTACCAAATCATTTTGAGTTTTACTTGAATACAAATACAGTTATCCCCCCCCCCCCCCCCCCCGCGCGCAACAAATCCAAATACAGATACATTTACTGGCTAGAGGCTAGAGAATTTGTACTTGATGGTATAAAAAGCTACACTATCAACTTTAAGCTTCACCTTAAGAGGTCTCTTTTGATGTTATTAGTTTGGTCCATAAAACCTACTGGAAGTCTATATACTGTTGACACAGACCAGTTACACCAGTGCCCTCCCCTCCCAACACCTGAAGCAGTAGAGATTCAAAGTTTGTAGAAAATATAAACAAGGAAGATTTATTGTTTTCATTATCCAAGAAAAAGTGCTCACCAAAAGATCTTTGAAATATGCAGGTGGAACACAGTGCAACACTAGAAGAAGACAAGTATCCATCCCTATGCCCACCACAGTCGCAGACGATCTGCACAAATACAGTCCAGCATCTGGTGATGGACACTCATCCAACTCTACATAGATCTAGGTGCCAGCATGCAGCAAAAGCCCCTGACCTGTCAGCATTTCCAGATGGAGCTTGCTGCACACTAGCTTGGAGCTTCCCTGAGAGATGAGCCTTAGAAGACCCCAGGTGGTAAGCACCTTCCTGTCTCCACCAGCAGCAGACGAGGGCCAGTGTGCCAGCTGCAAGGGGCAATGGTGCTGCAAACACTCTATGAAGAACACAGCCTGGAAGTGTGAGGAGTGTGATATGGGTCAGTGTCTGCAGCGAGACAGGAACTGTCACTTTCCATTCTACCAATACGTTGGAAATTGAAGAGACTGAGAGGAGAGAGAGTTTGAAAAGGAAACCCTGCACGGGATTTGAAATCTTGTGTTTTTGCACTTAATGAATCAAAGATTCAGCAATGTTGTTGTAAATGTGTTTTTCACAGTTCAAATGTAATATTCAAAATTGGGTATTAATGCAAAACTGTTTTATTTTTCTTTAGCTAAAACCCTAAAAGGAAAACAGCTTTATGATAACAAAACTTCCAGCTTCATTAAATAAACCGGAGATGAGTGTTAGATTCATCACATTTTAAATTATCCAACAGGGACTGAGCAGCTCCACTCTCAATATGTTTTGTGTTGCACTTGAGGTAAGAAGTGTAATTGCCAACTTGTTACCGCTCTTGACCCAAAATGTGGTGGACTGTTCAATTTTTTTTTCTGTTAAGCTGCATGAAGAGTGGTGAATAAAACACTTGGCATCACCTCAGAATAGCTGAAAGGACCACAGTGCAGACATGTTTGGACAGTACCATTATTTATAATAAGGCCAGATCTGTTGAACTCCTCAGTTAGGTTATGGATAAGTGGGTACTTGCTGATGTGCTGGCTGCATTCGTTCATAAATTACTGTTTTTATGCATCTTGTAAATTTTTTAAAATAAAAACAATGATTTAATGTTAATTTGACAAAGGTGTATGATGAAGACGTAGTGACAGTTTTCATACAAGTGTGGTATAGAAACAGGCTGAAAAGAAGGTGTTTCAAAGAAGGATTACCCTAATCCTAACCCTGCTCCAAAAATGACCAACAGCAGCCCCCAAACAAACCCTAACTCTAACCCTCAGAAACAATTTTTCTACTCCACCAAGTCTCTAACATGCTGTTAATTGTCAATAATAAATGAATCTGAATCCATAATTAAGTGGTGTTACAATAAATACTATGAAAAATAAAACATATGAACTGTTTATTTAACTGAAGGCTAGCTGCCATGCTTTCCTTCAATATTTACATTCATTTTTTATTGTATTGATGTTTTCTAAATCACCTAAATCTTCATTACATTCAAAATTCTTCCAGTTTATCATCATTCCTACTACAGCCATACTGTTACTTTACAATGACAAAATAAGATTATTTATGCTTTACATGATGCCCTTCTGTAAAAAATGTTTTGGATTTCTAGCCTGGAACTATTCCTTGCCTGGACACTGTCTCGTACAATCATGACAGTTTAAAATGAACATCATGTGGAGCCAGTCTTTGTTAAAACAGCCACCAGCTACAATAAAATAAAAATGAAAACATTGATAAAATGTAATTCTTTGGAGAAACTCAAAGAAATACCTACAGCCAC
The DNA here is from genome assembly GCF_043380555.1 of Nothobranchius furzeri. Classification (NCBI taxonomy): domain Eukaryota; kingdom Metazoa; phylum Chordata; class Actinopteri; order Cyprinodontiformes; family Nothobranchiidae; genus Nothobranchius; species Nothobranchius furzeri. The sequence continues at coordinate 47,936,299 of NC_091749.1, forward strand.
TGCCTTCATCGGTTTTGACGCACTTAAATGTATTTCTTTTAAAGAAAAAAAGAAAAGAAAGTTCTACCTTGAAGTGTCACAATTGAATACCAAAGAAAACTGGTTACTTGTCTGGAAACGGAGGACCAGAAATCAATATCCATGGCAGGCTGTGAGGAATAAAGTGAAGCTGCCAAGGGACAGCCTGGCATAAGCCCCCTGAACGCGGGGAGTCTGTCTTTACTCCTCTCACATGAGTTTCTAAAATCTGAGTTCAGCAGTAGGTCCCATGAAGCAATACAGGGCAAACATTTAGTATGATAAACAAAGCAATGTGCAGAATGACACAAATGTAATCCCACTAGAAGAATTCTAAGATTTATGCATAAATGCAGGAGCTGGCAGCAGGTGGCTGGGTCACCCAGGCGCCCCATCCACTGCAACTAAGGAAGTATGAGTTTTCATTTGAAGCTGATGCAAAACTAAGAAGTATCTCCCTGAGTTTTGCGGCTGATTGTTTCTCAGTGAATAGTGTAGAGTTTAGTGGGTACTTTGACTCTGTTATGAGCCATCGCCGTAAGGCTCAGGCTGTAAAGGAGCGTTATATAATGAGTCACATTATAGCTCTAGTAAATTGAAGCATGTGATGACACGAGAAGCAAAAAGTTGTTTCTTTTTAAACCCAACAAAATGTCTAGATATCATTTATGAATGTTAGTGAATGAGTTTGTGTCAATGTTGCACATTTAATAGAATTTAAAGAGCGAGTCACCCCAAATCAACCTTTTTTTGCTGATGAACTGAATAAGTGAGTGTCTGATACTGCTGTAGAAATGTGTAGTCATTATTTTGACGCTTCAGTACATCTTATTCAAAATAAAAATATTCAACTTAAAACGTCAGTGTCGCGCCCTCTTCAGGTTCAAAATATGTAAATGTGGGATTTGAGGCAGCCATGGCCAATGGCTACGAGGTACCCAATTACCTCGTCTGTACCATTTTATTTCAGAGGTGGTATAAAAGCAGCAGAGTCTCAGGCTAGGCCCCTCCTCCATGGTGAGTCTGAATAGCAAGACACCTCACGAGCACCTCACAAGCCACCTGTTCAGACAATGGGTTCAAGGCCGCTCACCTCCTAAACAAACCTTCCTCCCTCCCCTCTGTTGAAGGTGTTGAGAATTTCTCCACCTCAGTCGACTGCTCTGAGGAACTTACTTTGCCATTACAATCTAGGAAGTGCTGCCTTTTCCAAGCAGAGTGTGTGTTTGTGTGGGTGTGTGTATTTGTTTGTTTGTGGCTTCGTCCGAGCGTGAGTGTGACTCTGGTAGGTGGGTGACTTGCTCTTTATTGAGGTTTAAATGTAAAGATATGTAGCTCTTCTATTCTTGTGTGATGGTGAGATAACAACACATAATCCAGACACTGGCAGAAAAAAAAGAAATGTATTTTTTTTTAGATAAAAGGAAAGATTCAGCATTTGGCATTTTGCAATACACGGTAATTTATCAGAAATATTAAGAACTTCACCCCATGTGTGTGTGTGTGTGTGTGTGTGTGTGTGTGTGTGTGTGTGTGTGTGTTTTGAGTTAGTTAAGTTCTTTTTTTTTTACATACTTGTGCTGCTTCAAACAGGGAACGCAGTGAACGGTGACTACTCACTACCTTATTTAACATCATTTTAAAATACACACATGGTCTTTTAACATTAACCTTGAAAAGAAGTCAGCAAATATCCAGTCAAATATTTAGCAGAACATAGTGTAACAAAAGATTATTCTAGAAACCAAGGTGAGGAAAAATGTTCAAAAAAATTATTTCATAAATGGGATGTCCAAGGTAAAAAAAAAATTCATGATGGGGGGGGGGGGTGGGGGGATGGGGGGGGGAGATCAAACGCCAATGACGCATGATGACTTGCTTAATCAACTAGGGCATGAATATACATTTGACCAAGGTGAGGAATCGGTCTTGAGCCTCTTGATTCAAATCAGTCCACATCCACCTTAAAGTAAAGTTGTTTGGTAGAGTTTGTGCATTCATGGTAACTTTAGTGATTTGTTGACAATCTCCAAATTCTATCTTGATCTCTGTAGAGGGAAGAAATCGATGTGTGAATCGAGTGAAAAGGTCACAGCTCCTTTGTGGTGGAAAGGACAGTGTCAACAATTGAGATAGCATGGTTCCTCTATCAAAACTATAAGAAAAACAAAAGAACAAAGACCAGCATGAGGCATGCTTGTCCATTAGTGATCTGATCAGTTTTTTTCAGATATTTTGTAAACACAATACCTAATCAAAGATTTTATTTGCTAATGAGATGCACATTTGTTCATTTCCACACCACGAGGAGCGCGTTATTCAATAGTTCCTGATTATGTGGGAGGTGTTAGCTCAGTTCATCTATTGTAGCTGATTGCTTCTGTTTTTAAAAACTGAAATTAATTTCTTTATTTCTTTCCTGAGTGTTTTGCCTTTATCTCCTTGAAAATTTATGTGATTTGTGCACTTGTTTTCTTGTGTTACTGCTTTGAAATTAGTTTCTTCCAACACAGCTGACTAAAACATAAAATTCATGATTGAAATTAAAGTAATTCTTTGAACATTTCCATGACAACCACTACTCTGGCATTTGGACCGCTTTGGAAAAGTGTTTTCTTTTACTTTTGTGTGCGTCACGCAGAGAAATGTGTGACGCACACAAATATATGCAGGTAGGAAGGGTCAGCAAAAAGAAAGAAAAAAGAAAGAAATTCACTGTCCTCCAAGCTTACCTGAACCACTTTGTTTTTGACAGAGTTGCAGGCTCATTTATTCTCATTGAAAAACAATAAAATAAAAATAAAAAACAATGTTGACAATGTTGTGCTTTTAATTTTATTAAAGTGTCATTTCCTAAGCTCCGAAGATCTTGTTTGGGATGTTGCTAACAACACTTAAGGATGGATTTCTCAGGTTTTACAGTCATAACTCAGTTAAAGAGAGAAAAGTTTTCCACACCATTTAACATGCAATTACTGATAAAATTCTATCTTTTGTTCGAGTATTACTAGGTTAGGTTGTGACCTACGTTAAATCCAGTAATAATTGTGTTTACTTAAACACTGTATGTATCAAGCGTGTTTTCTAGGCTCAGTTGGTTGAGGTGAATAGTGATGTGACGTTCACGAACAAATCAAATATTTTGAACAGGTTTTCAAAATGAACAATAAGAGCCAAGTCCTCGTGAAGAGCCATTCATCTTGTCTTCGAAGAACCCCCCTCCTTGGTCTCACGGACATCAGAGCCATTTCTGGCACATTAAATAGTTCTGCTACTCAAAATGATTTATAGGGACTCTAAGTCTCCTCCCTTTCCGGTCGGCTCAATGGGGCTAAAAATGCTATTTCCTAATCCGCTTTGCCTTACACCCTGAATCGTACATATTAGGGATGAGTGAGTACACCACTATCTGTATCTGTATCTGTTTAACCATCTAAATGATCTGTATCTGTACTCAGAGTGGGTGCAGCCTAACCCGGAAGTGGGTGTGGTTTAACTGGAAGTGGGTGTGGTTTACATCAATGCGTTATTTTAAGTCTGATCAGAAGTTGCTATGTGTATTGTTTATTTAAAAAAACTATTTACAGAGCAGCCTCAGAGTTGAGATTAAATGTTTTTGATCACAATAGTAAAAGGAACTATTACAGAACAAGTTTTTCAATAAAATCAGAACATTAATATTTAAGTGCATGAATTAAGAGAAAGAGAGAAGAAAAGATCTTTTCTATAGCACCTCTCAAGATAAAAATCACGGGGTGCTTCACAAAAACAAAACATGTAAAATAGAAAAAAGAATTTAGAAAATGATTAAAATATATTTAAAATGTGCAAAAAATAGACAATTGTGATTAAAAAATGTAAAGAAAGAGAGAGAGAGTGAATAGGAAAGAGGGAGTTGATCCTGAGGAAGAGGAAAGAGAGAGAGAAAAAAAACCCAACCGGAGAGGATGCAGTGACTGACGCAGCATGAGCCATTTTCAGCTCTGTCTTGTCAAATGCACCACGTACGTTATGAAAAAAGTTACTTTAAATAACTTTAAAGTAACTTTAAAAAGAAGCAAACTGAAGAAAACATAGGGAGTACTTAAGAAACATGAGCTGTGAGCTCCCGGCTGCAGAGTTTTGTGTGTAGGGAGGGGCGGGCGCTCTATTTGACTGGCCAATCACAGAGCGTGAAGACAGTCAGTTACCCAATGAGGATTTTCCTCATTTTACTCATTTCATGCTCGTACTCGTCAAAAATGCTTTATCCGTACCGGATAATCGTCTGAAACGAGTATCTGGCTCATCCCTAGTACATATGTTTTACTGTAATTTAAATGAAAACTAATAGTGGGCGTTTTGACCACGCCTGTGACATACTTTGAGATTTATCAGCTTGTAAAAGTTCGTAATTAGCATGATTACAAATTAGACATTGGCACGTCGCATTTATGCCATCACCAGATATTCTGGTCTCCCCTAGCGTAGCTGCTACTTATTAAATGGCCAAAGTTATGGATTTTTCCTCCTGAAGTTTGCTGAACTTACAGTAATTTTCCCATTGTTTTTCTCTGTGTCTGGTTTGATGACGTCACTTTCGTGGTGCACATGTGTAGTCCTGTACTTATTTTCATCCATCCATCCATCCATTTACATCCGCTTATCTGGAGTCAGGTCGCGGGGGCAGTAGCCTAAGGCGAGAGGCCCAGACTTCCCTCTCCCCAGCCAATTGGGCCAGCTCCTCCGGAGGAATCCCAAGGCGTTTCCTGGCCAGGTGAGAGACATAGTCCCTCCACCATGTCCTGGGTCAACCTTTAGGTCTCCTCCCGGTTGGACGTGCCCGGAAAACCTCACCAGGGAGGTGTCCAGGAGGCATCCTGACCAGATACCCGAGCCACCTCAACTGGCTCCTCTCGATGTGGAGGAGCACCCCATCTCTAAGGGAGAGCCCAGCCACACTTCGGAGAAAACTCATTTCAGCTGCTTATATCCGCGATCTTGTTCTTTCGGTCACTACCCAAAGCTCATGACCATAGGTGAGGGTAGGAACGTAGATCGACTGGTAAATCGAGAGCTTCACCTTCTGACTCAGCTCTTTCACCACAATAAACCGGTACAACGCCCACATCACTGCAGATGCAGCACCAATCCGCCTATCGATCTCACACTCCAGTTTTCCTTCACTCGTGAACAAGACCCCGAGATACATAAACTCCTCCACTTTGGGCAGGACCTCGTCCCTGGCCCGGAGAAGGCATTCTACCCTTTTCCGAATCAAGACCATGTTCTCAGATTTACAGGAGCTGATTCTCATCCCAGCTGCTTCACACTCGGCTGCGAACCGCTCCAGCGAAAGCTGAGGATCACGTTCTGATGAAGCCAACAGGACCACATCATCTGCAAAAAGCAGAGACCCGATCCTCAGGCCACCAAAACGGATGCCTTCCACACCTTGGCTGTGCCTAGAAATCCTGTCCATAAAGTTTATGAATAGAATTGGTGACAAAGGGCAGCCTTGACGGAGTCCAACTCTCACTGGGAACGAGCCCGAATTACTGCCGGCAATGCGGACCAAGCTCTGACACCAGTCATACAGGGACCTAACAGCCCGTATCAGAGGGCCTGGTACCCCATACTCCCGGAGTACACCCCACAGGGCCCCCCGAGGGATGCGGTCAAACGCCTTCTCCAAATCCACAAAACACATGTAGACTGGTTGGGCAAATTCCCACGCACCCTCCAGGATCCCCTAAGGGTATAGAGCTGGTCCAGTGTTCCACGGCCAGGACGAAAACTACATTGCTCCTCCTGAATCTGAGGTTCAACAATCCGATGGACCCTCCTCTCCAGAACCCCTGAATAGACCTTACCAGGAAGGCTCAGGAGTGTGATTCCCCTGTAGTTGTAACACACCCTGTGGTTTTAAATAAGGGGACCACCACCCCAGTCTTCCCAGCCCAGTGGGACTACCCCCGATGTCCATGCGATGTTGCAGAGCTGCGTCAGCCAACACAGCCCCACAACATCCAGAACCTTAAGGAACTCCAGGCGAATATCATCAACCCCTGGAGCCTTGCCACAGAGGAGCTTTTTAACCACCTCAGTGACCTCAGCACCAGAGATTTGAGAGGTCGACCCAAAGTCCCCAGACTCTGCTTCCTCACTAGAAGACGTGTCGGTGGGATTGAGGAGGTCTTTGAAGTATTCTGCCCACCAATCCACAACGTCCTGGGTAGAGGTCAGCAGCACTCCGTCCCCACTATAGATAGTGTTGGCAGCGCGCTACTCCACCCCCCCACCCCCCCGAGGCCGTAAGGAATCTTGCTCCATGGTCTCACCAAACTCCTCCCATGTCCTGGTTTTTGCCTTGGCGACGACCCGAGCCGCATTTCTCTTGGACTGCCGGTACCCGTCAGTTGCCTCTAGAGTCCCACAGGCCAAAAAGACCTCATAGGACTCTTTCTTCAGCTTGACAGCATCCCTAACCGCCGGTGTCCACCAGCGGGTTCGGGGGTTGCCACCACGACAGACACTGACGATCCTGCGACCACAGCTCCGGTCGGCTGCCACAACAATAGAGACATGGAACAGGGTCCATTCAGACTCAATATCCCCTGCCTCCCACGGAACATTTAGGGAGTTCTGTTGGAGGCGGGAGTTGAAGCTCCTTCTGACAGGAGACTGTGCCAGACATTCCCAGCAGACCCTCGCGATACGTTTGGGCCTGCCTGGTCTGACCGATATCCTCCCCCACCATCTGAGCCAACTCACCACCAGGTAGTGGTCAGTTGACAGCTCCGCCTCTCTCTTCACCCGAGTGTCCAAGACATGCGGCCGCAGGTCAGATGAAACAACAACAAAGTCGATCATCAAGCTGTGGCCTAAGGTATCCTGGTGCCAAGAGCACATATGGACACCTTTATGTCTGAACATGGTGTTCATTATGGACAATCCATGACTGGCACAGAAGTCCAATAACAAAGCACCACTCGAATTCAGATCGGGGGGCCATTCCTCCCAACCACACCTCTCCAGGTCTCAATGTCAATGCCCACGTGAGCGTTAAAGTCCCCCAGCAGAACGAGGTAGTCACCGGAAGGAGCTCTTTCCAGCACGCCCTCCAAGGTCTCCAAAAAGGGTGGGTAGTTTGAACTGTAGTTTGGTGCATAAGCACAGACCACAGTCAGAACCCATCCCCCCACATGTAGGCGGAGGGATGCTACCCTGTCATTCACTGGGATAAACCCCAACGTACAGGCACAAAGATGGGGGGCAACTAGTATGCCCACACCTGCTCGGCGCCTCTCAGTGGGAGCAACTCCAGAGTGGTAGAAAGTCCAACCCCTCTCAAGGAAACTGGTTCCAGAGCCAGAGCCATGCATTGAGGTGAGTCCGACTATATCTAGTCGGAACCTCTCAACCTCACACACTAACTCAGGCTCCTTCCCCATCAGAGAGGTGACATTCCATGTGCCAAGAGCCAGCTTCTGTAGCCGAGGATCAGACCGCCATGGTCCCCGCCCTCGACTACCACCCGTCACACACTGCACCCGATCCCTTTGGCCCCTCCCACGAATGGTGAGCCCATGGGAAGGGGGGCCCACCTTTCCTCTTCGGGCTGTGCCCGGCCGGGCTCTATGGGTGAAAGCCCGGCCACCAGGCGCTCGCCAACGTGCCCCACCTCTAGGCCTGGCTCCAGAGGGGCCCCCTGGTGAGCCACGTCTGGGCGAGGGAACACGGTTTCTTTTTATATAATTCATCATAAGAGGTCATCGGGCTGCTCTTTGTCTGATCCCTCACCTAGGACCTGTTTGCCATGGGTTTTGTATTTTCATACAAAACCAAAAATAACATTCCCCCAGTTAAAAAATAAGCGCTTTCTTGAAATCAAAATGCTTCTTTAAAATTCACTTACATCATATTTGAAATTCGACACACATAACAAGCAGAATTAGAAAATAGCCTTTTTAGCCCCATTGACTTATATTCATTTTTTCCTTCCTCCGGGGACCCATGGTCCGGAAGTAGATGAGCGTGACATAGGCTCCCTATTGTGATTTAATGTGTAAACACTTGTCACAATCAGATACATTATTTCAGTGCCAATGTACACAGTCAAAGTCTAATCTGAACTATGTTTAGATTAAAAGGTATTTTGCACATGTTAACATGTATACATAACCAATATCATAATGTAGCAGTTTACTATTTTAGATTTGAACAGCATGCCACATTTATACGTGCAGTTTAAGTCAATTAACCTACAGCACAAGAAATTACAAATAATTATCACTTACATTACAACTAAGCTATGCCTTGTTTAATGCTTGTATTTGATATTCACTCCACCATAACATATGTTGCTGTCTCTGATACACGTGAGCCGACCATCACACTTTACTTCCTTGAAGACATCAGCCGTCCCACTCCATTTCTCTTAAACTAACGTTTTATTGGTAGACATTTTGCTCCTAATGCAGGTCATAATGATGTGTGAAACCAGCTCTGAAACAGTCGTGATGGTGTTGAGAGCTTCATTGGGTCAATCTAGCGGTAATTTCTTTGTAACATTAAACAGGATAAAGATAAAGATTTTAGTATGAAGTGAAAAAACACGTATATTGCTTAAACAAGAAGAGTGTCTGTCTCAAATTTGTGAATGTTGGTTACAGCCTTCTATCAGATGTTTGTAATTCATTGATGATAATAATGTCATATATATATATATATATATATATATATATATATATATATATATATATATATATATATGTATGTATGTATATATGTATATATTTTTTTTTCAGAGATCCAAGGGAAAATGTGATCTGCAATGTTTATTTTCTCTTTTCTCTCACACATCCATCCCTATGGATTCAAAGAGTGATTATTACAAAAAATAAAACATAATACAGGCAATTGGAGATTAGAAATAAACCTTCAATTAAATTAACCTCCTTCAGATTCTTCTTTTGCTTTTCTACATTTTAACACACAACTGACACATTCTACTTGAGTTTTTCTATGCTGGCAAAAGTCTAAGAAATCAATTCAATGTTCTGATGTACTATTGTTTTCTTTCTTTTGGTCAACAAAAATGTGTTGAAGATATGGTAGAAAGAAGACAATGTTAAGATGCCATCTCAGACCAAGAAAAATAATACATACATCAGCAGCTCTGAGCCGAGAGTGTGGCAAACCTGTCTATTACAATGCTCTGTGAGAACCTGATGAGTCCCAGCAGGGTCCAAGCCAGCCTGTAAATCACTCTTCCACAAAATACTCATAATAAGCCTTGAAAGCAAATCATTGATGATGACTTGACAGTGAATTGCAGCCATAAAGCTTCCCCAGTGACACCCTGACACACCTCACAATGATGTGCAACACAAAAAGGCATTTCAAAAGCTAACACCGATGTAAACAAAGGATGTCGTTTGCTTTGTAGATGGTCCTTTCAGCTTTCCAAAAAATTTGAGTAAATGTCACCAAAAAAGCACACACGTAAACACTGGCTTTAAGCAGAGTGTTGTATTACCATCAGACTGAAAATGTCAATATTTTCTGATGATCTGTCACTCAGTACTGATGAAACACAGTTTCATGCTTCCGTTGCCACAATGCCAATCTTCAGCTGTTCAGCACTTGTGAGCAAGGTAAATTATGTAAACCTGAAATAAATTGTCATGCTCAAAAAATGAGAAAAGTAAAATTGAGTCACATTCACTGAGGGAAGAAGTATTCTCCTCCTTTACAAAAATCCATAAGTCTTATGTTCTTCACAGGCATTTTGAGTTTTTGTTAACACAAGTGAAATAAAGCTTTTAGGGTACTGGCATTATTCAAGCTGCGCAGTGGCGCAGTGGTTAGAGCTGTTGCCTTGCAGCAAGAAGGTCCTGGGTTCGCTTCCCGGCCTGGGATCTTTCTGCATGGAGTTTGCAAGATCTCCCTGTGCATGCGTGGGTTTTCTCCGGGTACTCCGGCTCCCACAGTCCAAAAACATGACTGTTAGGTTAATTGGTCTCTCTAAATTGTCCTTAGGTGTGAGTGTGTGCATGATTGTTTGTCCTGTGTGTCTCTGTGTTGCCCTGCGATGGAGTCTCTGTCCAGAGTGTACCCCGCCTGATTGCCCGTTGACCACCGGATATAGGCACCAGACCCACCCCCCGCCCCGCACCCCGCCGTGACCCCACATGGACAAAGCGGGTTCAGAAAATGGATGGATGGATGGCATTATTCAAATAAACACAATAAATTAATAGATAAAGCCACGTTCAAATGAATGCCTGTTTTGATTTAAATGGCTTGTGCATACTTTGATAAACTGATTTTCTCATCGGAAATTATTCATGAAAACGTTTTTTTTTTTGCCTGAAAAGAAAAACATAAAAATAAATTTCAAAACGTTTTTGTAACCAAAAACTTGCAAGCAGAAATTTAAACTTGTTATATTTTATACTTGTTTATATATATATATATATATATATATATATATATATATATATGGGCTGCATGGTGGTGCAGTTGTTAGCACTGTTGCCCCGCAGCACGAAGGTTGCAGGTTCGAAACTCGGCTGCAGCCTTTCTGCGTGGAGTTGCGTGTTCTCCCCATTTGAGTTTCCTCCGGGTACTCCGGTTTCCCCCACAGATCACAACATGCCCTATAGGTTATAAATTGTAAGTTGCTTTGGATAACAGCGTCTGCCAAAACAACATATATATATATATATATATATATATATATATATATATATATATATATATATATATATATACAGATTAACCCAAGGAGCCACGATGTCTGCTCAAGATCGTAACACCATATCTCCATGTCCCGTCCCAGAAGGACACTTCAAGTCACGATGACAATAATTAGATAATAATTAATAAGCTCATTGATTTTATTACTGTTTAATATAATCATCATAACATGATCAATTGGTTCAATATAAAGGTATTTTAATTACATGAAATGGATTATTATGCTTTGGGTATAATAATAATTATTATAATGATTAAAGATGTATCCAGCAAAGAAGGTCAAGTTCACCTTACCCAGCTAACAAAGAGTTCAGATGAACAATAACTGCATCACATGTTTTTGAAGCATGATCAAGCTTTCTTCCGGAGAGAGTGGGAGTGGTCCTGAGAGCTTTTGGTAAAACTAACCATCACAGTTTCAAGTTCAGTTCTGGAACCAACACCGGAGGAAAGGGAACGGCCGTCCCTAACCTCCATCTGCTGTTCTAGTCACGTCGACCAGAATAGCTAAAGAATATACGAAACTGTCACCAGCTAACGAAGACTCTACCAGAGTCATTGATTTCTGAAGTTAAGACGAGAACATCCATCTGCCAAACGCTTGATAAACCGTGTACCCTGGACAACTCTGGACCAGACGATCGGACACTCGCGTCTTCCCTGCCAGCCCAGAGTGTCATCTTGTATGAACCCATCCTCCCGATCTCCGGATCCACAAGAGGTCCTGTTTGGGTGAGGTAGAACACGAGAATGCGTTTCATGCTGTTTCTCTCAAAATAATTCAGCTATCCGCAAAACATCACTTCCATCCAGAACGCTTTTTATTCTATCTGAAAGAAACCTTCTGAAAACTTCATTCACGCATCCAAAACTCACCATTCTCTTTTTAGCTCCATTCAGTCACAGGTTTGCTTTTAAACAAGTTTCATATAAAAACTGTTGAAAATTGTCATTAAAATTGCCATCCATGAATTGTCATTTTATAATTGACGTTTCAAATCTTCCAGTTTACAATTGTTAGTAATAAAATCTCTTCATTTTAAAACTTGCCTCATTATTGAAATGAAACACAGAAAAGGTATAATAATTCTGGTTATTTGAAAGCAAATATCCTAGCTTCTGATTTAAAATAACTTTTGCTATTAAATTTAATTATCTAAATTAATTACTAATCTTTGGATAAAAATTAGATCTAACTGGTTGATGTATGATCTTAAATCGATATATAAGTATCCGGGATATTCATATGTATGATAGGCTTCATAGGTTATTCTGATTGGTCATTTTTCGAAATCTCCACTGAATAGCAACAGAGGTGATTTCAGTGTGCAGATTAACTCTTATATATATATATATATATATATATATATATATATATATATATATATATATATATATACATATATACTTTCCCTCAGCAGTCCAAAAGTCTAAAAAATGTCACAAGTTTAAATTTCTGCTTACAAGTTTTTGATCACAAACGTGTTTTTTTAATTTGTTATTTATTTATTTATTTATTTATTGTATTTTCAGGCAAAAATAAAATAACTTTTTCATGACCAATTTCTGATGAGAAAATCAATTTAGCAAAGCATGCACAAGTCATTTAAATCAAAACAGGCATTTATTTGAACATGGCTTTATCTATCTATCTATCTATCTATCTATCTATCTATCTATCTATCTATCTATCTATCTATGCATGTATGTATGTATGTATGTATATATATATATATATATATATATATATATATATATATATATATATATATATATATATACATACACACATACCGTAAATCCTCTAATATTGGCCTGTATTCAATTAAAGGCCGGGTGTCATATTTTGGCAGGTGTCGGAGTCGGCGGAGGTGAATAATGGCCGGTATTTTATTGTGGCCGGGTGGAATGTGGTAACAAGCAAGTACCACGGGGGGGCTGTTGTGTCATCCGACTCACTTTTGATTTGCCAGTGACAGACCGCGATTTGGCAGGTGCGGAGACGAAGAGGAGGCGAAAATTTGATATCAAGTTCAAAGAGAACGTGCTGATCATGTTGCAGAACACTGGGGAGCAATAGGGGTTGTATGAACTAGTCGACTTCATTATAGTGACGTTTTATGCCTGTCATCGACTAGTCGCTGTCACGTGATAATGACCGGCAAGATGCAGCCCTCGGAAAAGACAGCAGCCTGCTGTCAGCAGGTGACAAGCTCCTGCGCGTCGGGAGGCAACGCACTGTGCCAGAGCGTCGGTACTGACACCCGCCGTAAAACGGACATTTAACCAAATTGTGACATTTACCCTCTTGCAATTTAACCTTCCCCTCACCCCATCCTAACCTTAACCAGCTTGCGCATGCAAAGCTCTGATTGTTGACGCGCTCCAGACATTCCTCCTGAGCACGGCCACAGTAACGTTATCAAATTAGGTGTCGCCACCTCAAAAACTAATTTAACAGGCAATCGTTCATGTCGGCTCATTTCCTTTAATGTTTTCTGTCTGTTATTTGCACCTGATGCGTTTCGCTGCTGTGGAGCTGGGCGCATCACCTTGTCCTCCGGTGACAAACCGATCACTGATGCGGCCGCCAAGCAGCGAGCACTCCGCTGTTTTTGCGGTCGGTAGATCTTTTAGAACTGCAGTTCAAAGGTAACTCATAAGGTGAATATATATGAGCCCAGGTAGCAGTTTTTCTTTAGGATTGAGAGGAGATGCAGGAAGATAATAAACAGGCAGGGCAGAAAAAATAGTCAAATAAAAACAAGTTAGTTTTTGTACCTGGTGGTTGCAGGGTGTCCGCGGGGTTTTAAAAAGTATTAAAAAGTGATAAATAAAAATAGTCAAATTTAAGGCCATTAAAAGTGTTAAATTTGGTCTCAGAGGTATTATTTTTTTCCAAATTAGGTATTACATTTTTCAGACTATCAGATGTCGTATTCTGAACATCGACATAGAAATATATTCCGAATGAAATGTTTTGAACGATTATAAAAACAAAACAAGCCGATAATTTGCTCCTCCCACTTGCGCTGCCTTGAGTTGCAAATGAAGCGCTCCTCCCAGTGTTGCCAAGTTAACTTAGCGACTTTGACGCTATTTCTAACAGCTTCTCAGACCCCCTTCTTGACTTTTTAAATCTTAAAAGTACCTAGGGAACACCTCAGAAACATCTCTGGTAACCCTTAGCTACTTTCTGGATAACTGTCGTCGACATTTCCTGCAGGTTAGCTAAACACTCCGCCTGCACTCCGGACCGTTCTTCAGGACATTAGGAAAGGGAATAATGTAGTGATGTGTCAGTCGCTAAAGACAGCTCTCGGAGCCGGCTCCCTGTTGGATTAACCAGAGTGAGTGACACACACACCGTACCTGCGGACTCCTGAGCCGATAAAAACGGCTAAATGTGCGCGTGCGGCGCGCTAAACACACGTGCAGCTTGCCCCTGATTGCTGTGAGACCGGGTTGGGGGTGGGGGTGCAGCTGTGGTTGGGACAATTATTACATTAACTGATGGACTTGTAAATAAATAGTTTATAAATAAGGTAGAAATAAGTTCCTCACGCTGATAAATAATAACTAATCTCTCTGAGGACATGGTGCTAGTGCACGCTCCTACAGCACCTTGACATGACTCAATAAATGTTATGCAACATTTAGTGAACAGCAATTTGCATTTATTTGTTATAAATGCCACTGTATAATTCTTGCTGTCAGTATTTGCAAGATATTGGTATTTGGGTCTGCACTGGTTAGACTTAAATGAGTTAAACCAAGGTCTATAGCCCTTGGGTCATAAACTATGAGCTATAAGTATATTGGTCTTTTTATACTAGGAATCAGGAGTTATTTTAGTGATCATCTTGTTTATTTTTGCCCTGATTGTGCCCTGAGCTGTTTTATGACTGAATAAAAATAAAAAAATAAAAATCTACATAAATTGAAAAATCGTCTTAAATAATCGAGATCTCAATTTCAGTCACAATAATCGTGATTATTGTTTTTGCCATAATCGAGCAGCCCTACTTTAGCATATCCGGTCACATAATGATGACGTCATATTCAGTGGTCGTTGTGCATCATTTCAAGCCTCGTGGTCAACTGTCTGAACCGCTGAACAGAAGTGCCTGGCTTATTTTCTAAGTAAAATAAATATGTGCAATACGTTGTCAACATCAGTGAGTCTCTAAGTCTATTCTTTTTGTATGTTATATATGTTAAAATATGTGTAAATAGGTCGCTGATTAACACTTGCAATTTAGTGTTGTGATGGTTTTAAAAAAATTCTGAAGGTAGTAAAAAAAGTATTAAAAAGTAGTAAATTTTACTTAAGGATTGCTGTATATACCCTGGGTTGCAACAAACAGACACCATTGAAGGTAATCAGAAGTGAGGAACAGAAAATGAAATAATTATTTTAATGTTTAGAGCAGCAGCAACTCCGAGAGGCTGCAGGCGCATCAGTGAGTTTGCAGCCGCTGCGCAGGGGGAGGGGGAGAGGGCTGAAGCAGAAACTACCGCTGTTAAAAGAAATGTGTTTAACTTTGAAAATGTGGGCGCAATTTTAATTGTCAAAAACTCCAGCGAACCATTAGTTCATTTTGCTCAAATAGAAATAGAGGCCTGCCTCTAATTCTGGTCCTCCTTCCAATAAAGGCCTGGAGCTTGATGAGCTTGAGTCAAATACAGGCCCGGACCTGTATTAGAGGATTTACGCTATATATATATATATATATATATATATATATATATATATATATATATATATATATATATATATATATATATGTGTGTATTGTATATTGGAGCAGACGTCACCAACACTGACAGACAAGGTCTTATCAAACGAGTATGACCCTAACCAACTCAGGGTGACTTCCTAACAGTTTTAGTTGTAAAAATGAAACCATAAACCATACTAGTTTTCTTCAAAAAAGAAAACTTATGGACTTTGGTTTGCATCTTACCTGAGAAGCAGGTAACAATATGTGAACATGAACAACCATCTGTCCTCTCTTAAAGATTGCAGAATGGGAGTGCCACAGGGTTACGTTCTTGGGCCATTGCTTCAGAGTATGTAGACCCATTGGAGAATGTTGTCACATGCACCCCCACCCCTGTTGACCATCATCGTGTTTAGCTGCCACTTGTCAATTCACAGAGCCAAATAATGGCAAAATCAAATCTATCAACATGGTTAACACACGCAGAGCTGTAGGCTGTACAAGTAGACAAAAGGAGGCCAGTAAAGTTAAATTTTACATGTTTCCAGCTGAAATAGTGTTTATGCATTAAGTACATATTACGTGGATAGTTGATTGTACATATGTTGGCCTGTCTTTCTATTAACGGTGACCTTGCAATATTGATCAAAACTTGTTTTCAGACGTGTGTTGGGTTGACAGTGGAGTTGTGACAAAATTCACTGGTTCCTGGAACAATGTGGACGTTGCTGTATTTAACTGAAAATGCTTGAACATTTTTGACCTTTCCTGAATAACTCACAAAAGTGTAATAGATACTGGAAAATATTTATCATACTCTGCATGTAGTCATGACTTTAATGTCTGCATGGCGCAGGTGTCAGAGAAGATTCCTGACTTCTATTGACCACATGTGACCCCTTCCTTGATTGTGAAGTGGTCTCAAACATGCAGGGCAGCTCTGAAATATATGCATATCCGTAACAAAGAAGGGACATCTGAAATGCCAACAGTGATGCACAGCTGAGAGGAGACGTGGGTTTATGAAATAATGTGTCCTTTTTCCACTGCTTTCTCCTGCAACATGAATCAGAGAAAAAATAACTCGCTTTTGCTGTTGAGTAAAAAATAAAGTCTTAGCGAAAAGTACAGATGACTTGTTGTATCTGCTCAGTTCACTCGAAATTAAGTCTAAAATTTGGCAAAGCTGTTTGCCAGCTCTTTGTTTTGGCAAGATTAGTGCATTTATTGATGACTGGCTTATGGTAATAAGGTTTAGCAGTAGGGCTGGGATCACAACATGTGAAAACATAAAAATCTTACAGAATCTGTCTGCCTGCAAGCTACATTGGATGATTATGGTGCATCTTCATCACTGTCTCAGTTTCTACCATGTCCAAATGAAGTCGTCATTTGGATTGTTAATTAAAATGTCAAGATGTGGCCTTTTTGTGGGTCATTTACTCAGTTAAACCGATCTGCTGTACAGTATTGCTGAAATGTGCAGACTCTGCTGAGAAAATCACTTGATTGACTGTAGAAATGTCTTTCCATTTCTCTCTGATTGCTTCCTGCAGAAAGGTGCAATGGAGAATTCAATAAATCCCAAGGTTTATCTAAATGTCTGATGTTACAATCTGTGAAAATGCATGAAGAAACTTAATGCATTCCACCATCAACAATCTTTACTTATATACTGTAGCTAATTTCTAAGAAGGTTGCTATGGCAATAATTGATTTGAGGATATGGTGTGTCACAAAAATAGCACAGTAATAAATTGTAAGACCTCCTGTGTCAAAGCTGAACTATAAAGATGTATGTTTCTTTAATAACTCTAAATCTAACAAAACCCCTAAAATATTGGTCCTGAACAATAGAAAAATAATAAAGAAAAAGGATGAGCTAATATTTCTTAACAATATAATATGTAACAATGCAGCAAGAACAGCCTCCTGTGGTTAAATTTGTTTACTGCAAACACACAAGTGACATTCTCTGTGACTTTTAAGGTTGTTGCCAGTTATGGATCACCATTAGATGATTCCAGACAATGAACAAAGACAAGTAAGTTGATAATTAGATACAAATATTTCACTGAAATATCAAGATGTTTTAATTGAAAAAGTAGCTTAAGATTTTTTAAAGACATTTATTTTATGTTTAATTCACTGTTAGCATTGTTAGCTCATTGTTAGCCTCTAGTATTCTTTACCAGATATTAAGTAATGAGAAAGATGCACCAGCCTCTCAGAGGTACAAGAAATAACTTCTGGGTAGCTCCTGTTTACTGGCTTAGGATCTTTATAAAACACTTCAGGATTAGCCAACACAGACTTGGCAAATCCACAGGCTAACAGACTGTAAATAATGACTTTTCCCCTCTTTGGCTTTTTTAAGAGGAGAAAACTGGCAACCCCCTAGCCAGCTGAGAAGGAAATCTGTTTCAATGCGACCTTCTTTCCAACATGATTGAGACATTAGGCTGTTTTGTGATTGCTTCAGTGTAAAACTCCTAAACATTGTACCTTTAATTTGGTGTGAATGTGACATGGCATTGTTCTTGATAGTGTGATTACTTCTCTTCATGAGGTTAGGACTTATTTCCTGCCAGTGGAATGATGTAAATCTGAACCTTCTAGTATCATGTGTACTATAGTACCTGTCTGATAAATTCCCAGAGGCTTGCTCAGAGGCAGGTCCTTCTTGAAACAGCTTGACTGTGGTAAATTGATATCATAATGTCACTGTTTGATTGTTCATTTGAGGCACTTCATTTTCAAACCAATATGGAGTTAAATCAGAATTGGTTCAAAGTCATTTGAACATCTGGTGAAAACCAATCATCACACAGCAGCGCTGAGCAATATGGTGTGATTTTCACAATATTTATATAATCTTTTTTTAATCATAGTGGGATGTTAATTAATAACTTGATGTAGCTCACAATTATCTATAAATCTGCATCAGTGGCTTCTTTCACTGAGCTTTGTGGTCTAGGAAGCCATTTTCGTCGTCGTCCTCTTCCTCCGCTTATCCGGGTCTGGGTCGCGAAGGCAGCATCCCAACTAGGGAGTTCCAGACTGTCCTCTCCCCAGCCACCTCCACCAGTTCCTCCGGTAGGACCCCAAGGCGTTCCTGGACCAGATTGGAGATGTAACCTCTCCAGCGTGCCCTGGGTCCACCCGGAGGTCTCCTGCCAGCAGGACATGCCCGAAACACCTCCCCAGGGAGGCATCCAGGAGGCATCCTGACCAGATACCCAAATCACCTCAACTGAATCTTTTCGATCCGGAGAAGCAGCGGTTATAATCAGAGTCCCTCCCGAATGTCCGTGCTCCTCACCCTAAGGCTGAGCCCGGCCACCCTACAGAGGAAACTGATTTTGGCCGCTTGTATTCGCAATCTTGTTTTCTCGGTCATTACTCAAAGCTCATGACCATAGGTGAGGACTGGGAAGTAGATCGACCAGTGAATCGTGAGCCGGGCTTTCTGGCTCAGCTCCCTCTTTACCACACCACAAAGGCTCAGCGTCTGCATCACTGCAGACGCCGAACCAATCCGCCTGTCAATCTCCCGATCCCTCCTACCCTCACTCGTGAACAAGGCCCTGAGATACTTAAACTCCTCCACTTGAGGTAGGACCTCTCTCCTGACCCGGAGTTGGCAAGCCACCCGGTCGAGAACCATGGTCTCAGATTTGGAGGTGCTGATCCTCATCCCAGCCGCTTCACACTTGGCCGCAAACCTACCCAGCAAGAGCTGAAGGTCAGAGCTGGATGAAGCTAGGAGGACCACATCAATCGCAAAAAGCTGAGATGAGATTCTCCTGCCACCAAACTCGACACACTCCACACCATGGCTGCACCTAGAAATTCTGTCCATAAAGGTTATGAACAGAACCGGTGATAAAGGGCAGCCCTGGCGGAGTCCAACCCTCACTGGGAACAGGTCCGACTCACTACCGGCTATGCGGACCAAACTCACGCTCCTCTGGTAAAGGATCTGAATGGCCCTTAACAAAAGGCCACCCACCCCATACTCCTGGAGCTTCCCCCACAGGGTGCCCCTGGGGACACGGTCATAAGCCTTCTCCAAATCACAAAACGCATGTGGATTTGTTGGGCAAACTCCCATGCCCCCTCCATCACCCTTGCAAGGGTATAGAGCTGGTCCACAGTTCCACGGCCAGGACGAAAACCACATTGCTCCTCCTCAATCTGAGACTCAACTATCGATCGGACCCTCCTCTTCAGTACCTTCGAGTAGACCTTTCCAGGGAGGCTGAGGAGTGTGATCCCCTATAGTTGGAACACACCCTCCGGTCGCCCTTCTTAAAGACTACCACCCCGGTCTACCACTCCACAGGAACTGCCCCCAATGACCACGCAATGTTGCAGAGACGAGTCAACCACTACAGCCCTACCACATCCGTAGCCTCGAGATACCCAGGACGAATCTCATTCACCCCCGGGGCTCCGCCGCTGTGTAGTTGTTTGACTACCTCAGCAACTTCTGCCGCAGAGATTGGACAGTCCATCCCCAAGTCTCCCGACTCTGGCTCCTCCTCGGAATGTGCATAGGCAGGATTGAGGAGCTCGTCAAAGTACTCATTCCACCACCCGTCTATAACCCCAGTTGACGTCAGCAGCTGCCCATCCCCACTGTAAACAGTGTGAGCGAGTTGCTGCTTCCCTCTCCTGAGGCGCCGGACAGTTTGCCAGAACCTCTTTGGCACAGATCGATAGTCTTTCTCCATGTCCTCGCCAAACTCCTCCCACGCCCGAGATTTAGCCTCGGCAATTGCCACTGCTGCACCCCTCTTGGCTATCCTGTACCCATCTGCTGCCTCCGGAGACCCACAGACCAGCCACGCTCTGTAGGCCTCCTTCTTCAGCCTGACGGCTCCCCGAACCTCTGGTGTTCACCAGCGGGTTCGGGGGTTGCCACCACGACTGGCACCTGCCACCTTGCGACCACAGCTAGCAACAGCCGCCTCAACAATCACAGGGTGGAACAAGGCCCACTCGGAGTCGAGGTCCCCCACTGCTCTCAGGACGCGGTCAAAGCTCTGTCGGAGGTGGGAGTTAAAGACCGTCTGACAGGTTCTTCTGCCAAGCGTTCCCAGCAGACCCTCACTATGCGTTTGGGTCTGCCAGGTCTACACGGCATCGTCCCCTGCCATCTGATCCAACTCACCACCAGGTTGTGATCAGTTGACAGTTCCGCTCCTCTCTTCACTCGGATGTCCAAAACATACGGCCGCAGGTCAGATGATACGACTACAAAGTCTATCATTGACCAGCGACCTAGGCTGCCCTGGTACCAAGTGTACCGATGGGCATCTTTATGTTCGGACATGGTGTTCGTTATGGCCAAACTGCGGCTTGCACAGAAGTCCAATAACGAAACACCACTCGAGTTCAGATCAGGCGGGGGCCGTTCCTCCCAATCACACCCCTCCAGCTCATGCTGTCAATGCCCAAGTGAGTATTAAAGCCCCCCAGCAGGACAATGGAGTCCCTTGATGGAGCACTATTTAGCACTCGTCCCAGGGACTCCAAAAAGGGTGGGTAATCTGAACTGATATTTGGCGCATAAGCACAAACAACAGTCAGGACCCGTTCCCCGACTCGAAGGTGCAGGGAAGCTACCCTTTCGTCCCCCAGGGTAAACCCCAACACACAGGCAGAGAGTCTTGGGGCTAACAAAAAAGCCAACCCCAGCCCTCTGTCTCTCACCCGGAGCAACTCCAGCAAAGGAGAGTGTCCAACCCCTCTCAAGGACTTGGGTTCCAGAGCCAATGCTATGTGTCGAGGTGAGTACGAGGTGTATGTGCCATTTTCATTTTTAATATGAAACCAAAAGCTGCAATATATATTTGTGTAATCAAGTGCTTTCCTCTAGACTCTGTTTGCTATGTAATTAAAGTTCTTTCAAACAAAATGTTAAAGTTTTCTTCCCACTTATTGAAGTAGTTAAACATTTAAAATTTCAACCCCAGGGTTCTCAGGTATTATATAACTAAAGTGTATTTCTGTTGTTAGTTTTTAAAAATCTTTATGTTCATGCAGAAAATCAGAGAAAACAAAGTGATCAAATGGACGTTGGCCATGTTCTGGTAAAATAAATCCCAAAATAAAAACACATTCAAAAATTAAATCAACATTATTTTTGAATAGTATAGATAATTTGAAAACACTTTAGAACAATCTAGCTAATTTTAAAACATATCACTGTAGAATAATACAGTTATATCACTATTATTAAATAATATAATTTTTTAAAATACAGATTCGTCTTCTTCGTCTTCGTCTTCGTCTTCCTCCGCTTATCCGGGTCCGGGTCGCAGGGGCAGCATCCCAATTAGGGAGCTCCAGGCCGTCCTCTCCCCGGCCTTGTCCACCAGCTCCTCCGGCAGGACCCCAAGGCGTTCCCGGACCAGATTGGAGATGTAACCTCTCCAATGTGTCCTGGGTCGACCCGGGGGCCTTCTGCCGGCAGGACATGCCCGAAACACCTCCCCGGGGAGGCGTCCAGGAGGCATCCTGACCAGATGCCCAAACTACCTCAACTGGCTCCTTTCGATCCGGAGGAGCAGCGGTTCTACTCCGAGTCCCTCCCGAATGTCCGAGCTCCTCACCCTATCTCTAAGGCTGAGCCCGGCCACCCTACGGAGGAAACTCATTTCGGCCGCTTGTATCCGCAATCTCGTTCTTTCGGTCATTACCCAAAGCTCATGACCATAGGTGAGGATTGGGACGTAGATCGACCGGTAAATCGAGAGCCTGGCTTTCTGGCTCAGCTCCCTCTTCCCCACGACAGATCGGCTCAGCGTCCGCATCACTGCAGACGCCGAACCAATCCGCCTGTCGATCTCCTGATCCCTCCTACCCTCACTCGTGAACAAGACCCCGAGATACTTAAACTCCTCCACTTGAGGTAGGACCTCTCCCCCGACCCGGAGGTGGCAAGCCACCCTTTTCCGGTCGAGAACCATGGTCTCAGATTTGGAGGTGCTGATCCTCATCCCAGCCGCTTCACATTCGGCCGCGAACCTACCCAGCAAGAGCTGAAGGTCAGAGCTGGATGAAGCTAGGAGGACCACATCATCCGCAAAAAGCAGAGACGAGATTCTCCTGCCACCAAACTCGACACACTCCACACCACGGCTGCGTCTAGAAATTCTGTCCATAAAAGTGATGAACAGAACCGGTGACAAAGGGCAGCCCTGGCGGAGTCCAACCCTCACTGGGAACAGGTCCGACTTACTACCGGCTATGCGGACCAAACTCACGCTCCTCTGGTAAAGGGACTGAATGGCCCTTAACAGAAAGCCACCCACCCCATACTCCTGGAGCGTCCCCCACAGGGTGCCCCTGGGGACACGGTCATAAGCCTTCTCCAAATCCACAAAGCACATGTGGATTGGTTGGGCAAACTCCCATGCCCCCTCCATCACCCTTGCAAGGGTATAGAGCTGGTCCACAGTTCCACGGTCAGGAGGAAAACCACATTGCTCCTCCTCTATCTGAGATTCAACTATCGATCGGACCCTCCTAAAATACAGATTGCTGTAGAAAATTAATGAAGATTTATTGAACATTAGATACACTTCCTGATCTGCGAGGAATTTGAGGATCTGCCTCAATGTCATCTTCCTCCTCTCCATCATTACTGATGGCGAGATTTGCTGGCACCATAACTATCCTCCTCCATTTTCCATAGAAATCTTAGTTTAAAACTGCTAAATAAACTCAATGATATAATTTGTATTGTTACTGTTACCATGAATATTAAGATTATGTCTAAAGACAATACATTTAAACCATAAATGTACATGATTTATTTTACTTGTCAGATGAATTTTCAAATATGGCAGCTTTGATTTTCAAGCCATGACTTCACCAACTTTACTGAGTTTAACTTTTACACACATATCCTTGTTTAGCGTAACTACTCAAGCTTTTGATGTGCGGTTTTCATAAACCTAGCAGTTATAGAGATGCAGTATTGCCGCAAACATAAGAGGAAACCAAGCAGTTTTCTAGTTCTGCAGACCCACCAATATTTGGCAAATCATAGCCCTGCACTAATTGGTCAAATGGTCCCATGGCACAAACTGTGACTAGGTTGATCTCTGATGATTGGTTAGGTGATATCCTGTAATTCTAAAAGTTTATGAAAAGGCACACCAGCATCCTTTAATGATTTCAGTTAACCCTGTATGTGTCTGCAACTTAATCGGATAAAGTTAAAGTCCCCCATTAGTCGTCATGACACACTGGTGAAATGACATATGTTAAACGTGTTGGATAAACACAAGCATCAGAAGCTAAACGATGTTTAGGAATTTTTCTCTTTTTGAACAACCTTAAGAGAAAAAGAGGAAGGGCTATTTCACTGAAGTGACACAAGCTAGAGCAGTCATGATTGCACTGATGATCAAAGACATGCTCTAGTGTTCACAAAGTAAGCGGTAAAACCCACATGTTCATGCACGTGTACGTCCACCTTTGATTGGAAGCAACAGGCTCTGGTCTGTGTCTATGGGGACTGTCACAAAGCATTTGGCAAACTCAGAAAATCATTAAATGAAATGGAGGTGAACAAGGTAAGAAGACTGTGCTTGTGGTGGGTCGATGAAGTCTAAAGCTATAGTTTAATACATGGTGTCCCTCATGTTGGGATTTATAGAAGCCTTTGATGACTCACCTCTTGTTGCAAATCCTTGATGATTTTGGTTTTCTTCTCCATCTCAACTTTCAGAAATTTAATCTGAGGACAAAAAAAAAAACACACAATCATACCAATAAGCCAGTAGTGAGTGTTTGTGCTTGTGTGTTTGAGGCAGTAATGGAATGTGTTAAAGATTATTAATGCCAACATTGAAATTAAATAGTTATACTGAATGCATTTTATTGTTGTCTGAAATGCCACCACTTACTTCTGATGAAAAAAGGGTCACAAATCACAAATAAAAACATGTGAAAAATCTCTATAATTAGGTCTGTGGTAAAGTGTTTGGCAAACAATTCTCAAGCCTCTAAGGGAAATAAAACCACCATTTATAATATTCTTCTACATTTTAGGTACTAAAATAGGCACGCGTTACCTCAGTGGTGACATCAGCCATCTTTATGGTGTGGTTTGTTGGAGCAGCTATTGCTGAGAGGCAGAGCCTAGCTCTTTAAGAAGGTCAGCTCTGTCCTACAGGCCGTCTTTTTTACACAGTAATTTTTATTTTTTTTAAACATGAAAAACAGTTTTGAATTTTTTCTGTTACTTTTTCTTTTTTACTTTTTATTATCCTTAACTCTTCTTTTTACTTCTGTAATTCTGTTTTCTATTCTATTCTATTTTCTATTCTATTCTATTTTCGTCTAATTTGTGGAAGCCATGAAATGGTTGTTAGATTTACACTCTATATTTATGCATATGTTTTAAAGAAAGTCATATTTAGATGTTTTCTTTAAAATGATGATCAGTTATTCACATTTAACATTAAACATCTGGGTCACTTCGGTCTCATGCGGGTGGTTTTTGTTCACATATGATTCCCAAGGACTTCTCAGGAATGTGGAAATACCCCAGCTCATGGGCAGCGTTAAATACGTGCCGGGAAATCCGTGGTGTCGTGAGCTGTGTTGCTTTTGGAGATTTTGAACCACAATTTTGAAATTAATTTGCTCCCTGTTCTCTCACTGCCGTGAGTGTCCTCAACCCCCCCCCCCCACACACACACACACACACACACACACAACCATCACCCCTCCATTCCTCTCCTCTGACCGTTCTCACCATCACCCACCCCCCACCCCCCACATTGTAGCAGGAACTCCATGCAACAGTTTGCAACTGTTTACTTGACAGCAAACAGAATGAAAATGAATTGTGCATGCGGGAATCCCCCGCTGACCCCTGCTACCTGATTCTACTCACCAATTGAAGATGGTAGGTGTTAATTTCAGCCAGCCAATCAGTGTCTAATTTAAAGTGAGAGTGTGTATTTTTACTGTTGATAGGGGACAGTACATACCTGAATCATTGCAAACAAGCAGTATTTTTGTGATGGAGTGAGCCCTTACCAAGGGATGCCCATTAGGGTAGGAAAGTGCAAACATTAGCAAAAAACAAGCACATCAGGCTCCCTTTCATCACTGGCAACAAGTGAAGAGGTAAATGTGTAAAACAACAACATTTAAGAATGACAAAAGTTTTGTAACTTTTTAAAAACCAGTGAACGCATTTTGTTCTCATGGGCTCCCGTAGAAGAAAACATGGCATCTAATACGGTTTTGCTTAGACTTAGACCCACTCCCATGTATTATAGACCTGATTTTTATGGTTATATGTTACAAAGCCGCCAATATTTTTCGACAACTGGGCATCATTTCATTCATTTTCAACAACATTTTGATGGTTATTTCCAGAAATTAATGGTAAAAACTACACATTGTCTCTTTAAGGGCGAGGCCACAATGGTCCCGGCTGGACCTCCGGGGAGGAGGTCTGGAATAAAGGTTTGGGACTGACAGGAAAACTCAACAATGACTGAGATCTGAACAAACCTTACCCTTCCAGGTCTGGCCCATTCCAACCCAGATGTGAAAGTGGCTAAAAAGCACATTCAGTTATTGTTATTGCCCTTTAGTGTAAAACATACACCATTGTAGAATGCTTACATTTGTACATTTGCCTTATTAATTTGACTGATTACAGTGTATAAATACTGTTCTGGCGTGATCTACTGGATCCCAGACATAAAGCTCAGTCAACATTTGATTTGTCCTCTATCCTTTATTTAGTCAGAATGAGTAAAACTCATGTTTACATTTCCACAGTGAGATTTAAAGTCCTGTAATAAATGAACAGGGTTTGTTTTAAGCTAGCAGTGCCAGAAAAATGATTTGATGCAGAATAAAATCAAACCAAAATAGCACGACTCAGAAGTTCAGATTGATGCTAATCAAGCCTTAAAGGGTTTTTCAGCTCCAATCGAAACTGTCATGTAAGATATTTTCCCCCATCTCTCACAAAGTTCATCGTTTAAACAAATGTTTAGTGATGTTTACTTAGAAGTTCATTGATTTTCACACATAGAATCTTGAGACATTTCATCCTTTAGTGAGCAAATGTTCATGTGACACGCTGTGCCTGCTTCACTGGCCCATATTTTTGTCACGTCAGAGGGATATCTTTGTTTATACCAATCCTTTTATCAACAGCTCAGCATGTCTTGTTATTGCATGCGTGAAGCTTCTGTCTGTGTGCTTGTTTTAGCCAAATGGAGGATCAAACACCTACCACAGATGGTAAACTCCTGCCATGGGCATCCACACAAATGAATTTGTTGTGTGTTTAAGACGAATAGGCCGAGGTTTGGGGTCTGTTGATTCATTTTTATAACAGGATTTTTACAGTGCTGTGTGTCCTTGGGACGATAGTCCTGAGGATAGTCATGAAAAAAAAAGAAGATTCATGGGGCTGGTGACCTCATGCCAGGTACACACCCCAGGGAATAGTTAACCAAGTCTCACCAGTTGACTCACATCCTCAAGCAGGGCACGATAACATCAAGGTTCATGTTTGAGCTTTGAGTTTCAGTCAATGCCACAGCCTGAGGGAACAGCGAAAAAAACCAACAACAGGAAAAAATACTGGCGCTGCTCCCAGGGCTTTAGGTAAAAGGATAAATAAAAAATGGAAAATCACCAGTTTAGTGTGTTCAACACGGTGAGACGAATCGTTCTTCCTTTTTATTGCTAAATTTTAGCTACAGAAATTACTGCATGTAGTAAGTAAGTACATTTTATTTTTATAGCACTTACACATAGAATCACAACGTGCTTCACATAGATCAAAACAAAATGAAACAAAGTCATAAAATCACAGTGACCTCAAAACAGAAATAGATTAACATCAGAAAAAATAAAGTCATAAAATTACAATATTTCATAAACAGGTGAAAGATGATTACAAATTTGAGTTTAAAATAAGAAAATAAAAGATTTAAAAAAGCAGCTTTAAATAAAAGGGCCTTTAGCAGTTTTTTTAAAAAGTGTCAAGACTGTCAATGCTACGTAAGGATAAAGGAAGATCATTCCAGAGTCGGGGTGCAACAGTCTGGAAGGAGCTATCACCTCGAGTTTTAGATCTGGTCTTTGGAACTCAGAAGGTTCTGGTGTGTGGACCTGAGGGTTCGGGTTGGAGCATAAGGCTTTAACAGTTCAGTAATATAGGGAGGAGCTTGACCATGTAGAGCATTGAACGTTATAATCAGGATTCTAAAATGAACTCTAAAGCTAACGGGTAACCAGTGCAGATACATTAGAGTAGGAGTGATGTGTGCTCTTCTGTTTGCTCTAGTTAGGAGCCTCGCTGCAGAGTTCTGGATGGCGGTCAAGTGTTTTTTTTTTTTTTTTTTTTGTTAAAATATGTGAAGAGTGTGTTACAGTAATCTAGACGGGAGGAGATAAAGGCATGGATCACCATTTCAAGGTCATGTTTTGACACCAACCTTCGCAGTTTGGAGATATTTCTTAAGTGATGAACACAGTTTCAGACCAATGTTTCTGAGTGGCCTTCAAGAGACATTGATTGGTCAAAAACAACACCCAAATTCCTTAAGTTCGCCTTGAGGGCAGGGGATAAATGACCAAGTTTAAGACTAATCAGGGGAACCATGCTCTCAGGGGCAATGATCAGACATTCAGTCTTTTCAGAGTTTAACTCAACTGGGCAGGCCCCGTGTGGGGATCTGGGCGAGGACTTGGGGATATGGTCCTGACTCATATGCTGCCGGGAAGAAGGCAGGAACAAACGACAGTGCATGGCCCAGGCTGAGAGGGCCTCAGGTGGACCTTGGCTCCTCTGAAATAATACCAACTCTGTGTCACAATCTGCTCCTGCCTCCCTGACTGTGTCTCTCCCCTGCCTGATTAGTCTTTATTGTTCTCACCTGCCCCGTGTTAATCCGCCCATATGTTCCTGATCTTCCCCTGTGTATTTATACCTCCCTTCTTGTATCAGTCTTTGTCGGATCATTGTTTGTTGTCAGCATTGTTTTGTTCTGTCGTTCCCGCTCTGCCATTAAAACCATTTTTACTTTATCCAAGCCTGCATTTTTACCTCCTGGTCAGCTCCTCCACACATGTGGTCCGCCGTCATCCACACCCTCAACGTGACACTCTGTCCCATCACGGATGGGTTTTGTTTTTCTCTTTCTGCAGGTCTAGAAACTAGTATCCGGCTCATCCCTAATGTTTATGTTCATTTAAGGACCATGTACAATATTAAGCATAAATATTGAAATTTGATGCATCGTACCAGATTTAGCTTGAAGCTAATTCATATCTGCCGTCCTGAATGAATGAGTGTTATCTTATCCATCCATCCATTGTCTGAACCCACTTTGTGATGCCTATCTCCAGCGGTCAATGGGCAATCAGGCGGGGTACACCCTGTACAGAGAGCCAGTCCATCGCAGAGTGTTATCGTATGTTACCTCATATTTATTTTACTCCATGCCATTCTCTGAACCAGAGCGTATACCCACCTGTGGTCACTGACAGGGCTGCAGTCAGGAATTTAGAAAATAGAAACAGTCATAAACTGTGCAACATGAGGCAAGGGTTCACACTTTGCAACACAATTCAGGTTTAAATTGTCGTTTGAAATGAGTCCTTTTGAAGTTCCTGTTTAGTGATAAATGTAAAAAAAAACAACTAATCCGTTTAATTATGATTTTTTTTACATTTAAGCTAAATTTTTACAGAGTTACAAACATTTAGCACTTTTATTACAATTTTACAGCCGTAGAACAACGAATATATATATATATATATATATATATACCAGGTGGCCCAGTTATAATTCTGGTCATAGAGGGTTAAACATGTGATGAATGTTCTCCCGCCCACGAAGACATGGTTCAAAGTGAATGTGAGAATAAATACATATGTTTTATTACTTATTATGCATTTTTATTTTTATTTATTACATTATTATTATAACACTAGAAATAAATAATGAGGGAAATCCGCACCATGAAGAAAGCCTACGGTCATAGTATGTGCAGTATTCTGGAAATGATATGAAATGTCAGTCTGTGTGTGTACTTGTATTTATATGCTTAAGTGGACAAATATTAACTGTAACATGTGGACAATTTTACATTGTGGGTATATTTTGCTGATCCACACAATGCTAACTAACCTAAAATGTCTTTAGAGGTATGATGTGAATTAACCTTTGGTTTAGACTAGTTTAAGTTAGGGTTAGGAAGAGAACTCCATTAGTTAGGGTTAGGGTATGAGTTAGGCATTGTGGAGTCACTAAAATGAATGGAAGTTAAAAGAGATGTGTGTGTGTGTGTGTGTGTGTGTGTGTGTGTGTGTGTGTGTGTGTGTGTGTGTGTGTGTGTGTGTGCGCGCCCTCACAAGGAGAGAAGGTTGTATTCAGTCTGATATTGTGTAAAGGATGTTGTTAGGTTGGTAGCAGAGCTCTCGGGTTTAGTGTTAAGTTCAGAATGAGATCATGGATCATCAGGAACTTCCTAAAGACAGGAAAAGACCCCAGCTAACATTGCTGCAGATCACACTGGATAACTTCATGTGGTTGCATTTATTCTACTTATTCTACTTCTGCTTTTATTGTACTCATATTTTACCACCTCTTATATGAGCTGTCTTTAGTGAGCGCAAAGTCAATGGTGTTGAACACCTGTGCAATGACAAATTATTTTAAATCTTGAATACTATTCAATGTACTTCCTGAATGAGTGGCTTTTAAGGCCAAATGAGTAAAATAACAAACACTGACCGAGGAACAACTTGTGTGTTCTTCCATTATTTTCTTTTTTTTTTTTTTTGTAACATATTGCATCATTACCTCGTATCGGAACAGGACTCAGTATTGAGAGATAATCCAAAAGCAAACAACTTGGACAAAAATGTGGTTCTGACATCTCTAGATATAAGTCAGCTTTGAAAACTAAAACAATTATTTATGAACTACCATTACCTTCAGTTAATTACACAAAATTGCATATTTTTCCTAGTTTATATTGTTGTTTGAACCCATGGACCTCATTATCTGAATTTTCAAACTTGTTGGATCGTAAATCTGTTTGAATAATTTGCTCTATATGTGCCCTTTTATTAACTTTGAGCACCCGCCCTTCACAGGTCTCTGCACAGCCCCGAGTTCCAGAGATCCCCACCGAGTCACCGAGTCTGTTAATGAAGGTGTTGTGATCAACAGTGTCAAAAGCTGCAAAAAGATCTAATACTAACACTGTAAACTCCCCGTTGTCTGCAGCCATCATGATGTCACTGGAAACTTTAAGCAAAGCTGTTGCTGTTGAATGCTTTTTACTAAAACCAGATTGGAATTTATCAAAACTGTTGTGTGGCTCCAGAAAAGTCATCAGTTGATCTGCCACAACCTTTTCCAATATTTTAGAGATAAAGGGTAATTTGTATAGACTGATGTTTATCGGGTTTAACTCAGGTTATTCTGTCTGAAAAACTAATTAGAAGGAAAACAAATCCTGTTAATTTAAAGATTAATCAGTCCACAAAAAATGCCACACTGTTTTATTATTCTAGCAGTGGTGCTTACGGGGGTAACTCAGGCATGACTTATGTCTGACTCTGATTTAAATGTCTGGCTTTTCAAGCAAAACAAACAAATCATAATTTGACCACATAATGGAGCTAACTAAGAAGTTTCCTAAGGTTTTGCTTTTGTCTTTTTGTTCTTGCTGAATGGAACATGAATGGGGGCTGTTATAGCAATCCATATAAATGTAATTACAGAAAGAAAATAGATTTTCTTTTTCCTTTTAAGCTTGAAACAGTTTCACCTCTAATCTAAGAGGCTATTCGGTTTTTATCTGCTGGGAGGAAGTCAAATAAAACGGGTTCACCTTAAGGAGAAACCATTAGTCACAGGCTGAGTGGGGCCTCTTTTGTTTCATACAATGCTGCAGTCTGTAGGGGTGACTAAATGCCCAAAACCCACTAGAGCTGCATGGCTTAAACCATTCTAGAGCAGGTCTTACATCATAAGTTAAGCTGATTTTCCATGTTTTACATTTTGATTGAAGCTCTAACTTCTCAAATGAAGGTCGCGAGATTAAAACCCCCACAGGTGAGAAGGACGTTAATGACCCACCTGATGACCAGGTGGGTAATGGACATCATGTCAGGGCACTAATTACCCCACAACATATTAAAAGGGTGATACATGACCTTGGAGCAGGGATCCAAACAATCAAACCCAAAACAATGTGAGTCGTTCAAACAACTAATGGATCTGCCTATATTTAGGGAAGCTTGTGAAGGTTGATTTAGATCATTCCCTTTTTTAAAATAAATGTTTTTCAAATCACCAGCGGACTAGTCTTTATTTATTTATTTTATTTATTCAGATGAGTCAAATGAGAACTCATTCTCATTTACAACGACGATCTGGCCAAGAGCCCAAATGCACAGTGACCCCACATATCCTGGAGTCTGGATGTTATGAAACAGAAATGGGAAGTTGGCTGGCTGTTGGATTATCGGAGGAGGTCTGGTGATGGAATCTAGTCCTTCACCTACGTGAGACATTGTGTCATTCAGTTTAAAGTGCTGCATCATTTCCTTTGGTCCAGAGACAAACTATCTAAAATAAAGCCCAACTTGGACCCAACATGTGAGCTTTGCAGACGATCATCTGCTATGCTTCTTCACATGTTTTGGACATACCCAAACCTGAAGGGATATTGGGAGCCTATCTTTGATACGATCTCCAGGATATGTGGGGTCACTGTGCATCCTGACCCTCTGACCACTTCATATGGGCTGGTCACTGTGGATGCTGCTTCTGACACTCACTATCTGCAAATGGTAGCTGTTTGCTGTCAGCTGATCAAAAGACTTATTCTTTTCAAATGCAAGGACTCACACCCACCATCCCACTGGGTGGTGGATGCTCCATGCACAATTGGAAAGAATTAGATGCACTTCAGGAGGCTCATAGAACAGCTTTAATTTTGTGTGATCATCTTTTTTGTTGTATTTCGATGGTGCGTCTGTGGACATTTTTTATAGCTTCTTTTATTTCTTTTGTGAGATTGTTTTTGTGCTTTGAGTGTTTCATTGAACCCTGTTTCTGTTTGTTCTCTGAGTTTCATCCAGTGCAGCGAGGAGGGTGGTGGGGGTTGTTTTGCTTTTAGTTTGTTCAGTTTAAAAAATAGCAAAAAAGAAATTAATGGAATGAGAAAAAGTCAAAAATTAATTTGCTCCAAAAGGGAAACATTTTTCCACAAATGACTGAAAACTGAGTTCAAGAAGAAATTCTGAGGATCCAGTAAAAACTTCACTAATCTACTATATACTCTCAGAGCAAGTACTTGTTGGAAATGTAAATACTCAGGAAGTCAAAACGGACTCAGCCTCTTTGGTAAGGAGTGAGATCTCATTAAAACAACAAACAAGTTAATCTTCCTGTTTTAGTTCTTATGTTTAGAGTAATCCTATCAACCCATGCCCAAGCTCCAGCTGTCCATGACCCAGACAGGAAGAAGTGGCTACAGAAGATGAATGAATGAATTATAAGAACAATAAGAGATACTGAGAGTCCAATTCTCAAAGAAAAAACCTGAATGTTATTTTATTTATCCTTTGATAAAATGTCACATATAAAACTCACTCGTCTGAGTTCCTTGAACATCAAAACAGAAGGTTACATTGATTTAAAACTCCATGGCACTCTGCCGTTACAAGCTTAAAAAATGATAACAATAATAAATAAACTGAAAACACCTCAAGAAGCCTCCTAAAGGTTGTGTGAGGATACGGATGTGGAGCAGCTAAATAAGACAGAGCAGTTCCCCTTCAGAGCTGCAACAGACCATACATTTTAATAATGTCCGATTGCCCCTTAATTCTTGTCTTTTGTTTTGGTTTGGCAAGTCAGCACTTAATAGCAATATAAAAATAATCTCTATGAGAAACTAGAATGAACTTTTAGGCTTGTGAGAATGTAGACATTTTTTTTAAATCTTTTGCCAAATGTTTAGTGCTTTTTTACTCTTGTTGTTTTCTGGCAATAAATAAACACTGGTTTCGCAAGTTTATCAGAGTTAATTATACATAAATAAGTGATCCAAAAAGAGGCAAATATTCTCTTTTAGGGACAGCTGTGTTTGTAATTTTCCACAGCAGTAAAACATGCAGGGCCCGTGGGATTCGGCAAAGATGTAAATACATCCATGTCAGAATCAAAGAATGAACAGAAGAATTAAATGTTTGAAATGAAAAAAAAAACAATCTTTACAGTTTATTTTTAATTTTCTTTTTCTCTTGAATAAAATATTACATTTTACAACCTACATAATCTCTGCCTGTTGACTACCTCTAGAAGATCTACACTCATAACTGATTTGGAATAGCTTAGAAAAGGAGAAGAACGTTTACTTTGCAGATCATTAGGCTACAGTCGTAGACAAATATGGTGGCACTCTTACAGCTCATTTAAAAATGCTTCATTTCTCCAGAAGCTGAGAAAATAAATTATTTGTAGTTTACAAAGTAGAGCAACGGCATTATGGACAGATTAGTTGATACCCCCTGCATTACAGTCAGGTTTCAAACTGTTTCACTTTAATCATTAGCGCCATCGTGGTGTGAACCACACTCTGACCATGGGCCAGAGAATGCACAGGCCAGAGCAATCTGAAGAGCTTAGAGATGAGATTACACATAACCCTGCTGAAGGCTAAGGCTCCAAGACCATCTTCAAGTAGCTTCATGTTTCTGTGAGCACATATATCAGAATTTGGAGCCAACTTCCAAGGATGCAGGAGAGGAAATCCCACCCTGGGTTGATCAGATGAGGAGCTTGGATGGAAGAGCCAAACAAACCATTTTCTGATTGCTCTTCAACCATAACAAGATCGATGGAGGAACACCCAAGGGGCTAACCACAAAAAAAAAAAAAAAAACTGCTATTCACCAAAATGCATGTTGACAAGCTGTATAGCTTCTGAGCAAAAATTATTTGAACTGATGAGAGAAAGCTGAAGCTTTTAGGTGAGTCACATCAGCTTCGTGTTTGCAGATACAAAAACAAAGCATGCAAAGAACAAAATACGCGATGCCTACTGTGGAACAAGAGGCTTTGTTTTGGGGCTTTGCTGCATCTAGTATGGGGTACCTGGGATCTGTGGAGGGTCCAATCACATTTCATGCTGTGTCGAGATTCAGCACAAGTTTCAAGTTGGGAATGGAGCTCAGTTACATTAAAAGGAATGAGGGAAAAGATGACACAAAATCCAATATAACAGAATTAATTGTTTTTGTCTGTATTTGTAAAATATATTCAAATGAATCAATAATGAAAACAAATGTCTTCAAAATTCAGTATAACAAACATGATTTCTGGTGTATGCATGAGTTTACTTTGTGCACATTGTGAAAGGGAACTAACACATTAGTCCACATCTGAAGGTTTCAAATTACTTATGAAATTTCCAAATTAATTCATTGTTCAATGGAGAACTAATGAACATCCCTTTTCATTCAGGAAATGACTCAAAGTTTTTTCCTTCCAGCTCTACGACTGCAACAATTTGCTGTTTCCCATTAATTCCTTGGTGATAAACTGAATATGTATGGGTTCCAGACGTGTGGCGGAACAAATAAAATGTGGCACGTGGCTTTCCTCTGCTGTTTAAGGTGGTTTCAATTAAGAGTTCAGAGATGGATGCAGAAGCCAGCTGCTGTGTAATGAGCGTGGATGACTTAGGAGGCCTAGTGTGACAGGTGACGGGGTTGGTTAGAGGAGACCGAGCACTGATGGTGAGGTCAGCTCTGACTTACCGTGGCTTGCTGCTTCTCAGCTCTCTCATTTGCCTCATCCAGCTGCTTCTGCAGGGCTGCCTGGAGGGACTTCATCTCCTCTCTGTCAAGTGACAGGGAAGTGAGAAACACTGTGTTAGCACATCCTTCTCACACGCTCAGAGGCCTTTACTGCTGCACCACACAATGGCTTTACTGCTTTTAGGAGACAAACTGATTTGTGTACAGAAAGTTTCACACTCCTTTACAGTACTTTGGTGTTTTTTTTTCATTTGCTGAGATGAAAAAGACATAAACCCATCAGTATACACTATGTGAGTAGCAATGTTTGATCAATTCAAACACAGAATATTTAATTTTTGATTTTCACAGCTTTACACAAGTGAAAAAATAAAATAAATAAAATCATGAAACACTTTAAGAGTATTTGTGTCAATTACTGCAGTCAAACAGAAACTAGTCAAACTGCTTATGTGTGTTGAAGAGCTGCTTATGCTTTCATCAGTAGTCAACTTTAATCATGTGTTATTTTTCATAAGCAGACATAAACACATTAGATGGTGAAAAAGAATCCAAGTTCAGTTCTACTCTGTCCTACAGCAGTGTGCTATGGACTCCCAGAAGACTGAATAAATTCAATAAATGAATAAATACGTGTTGACATACATTTAATTCATGTAAGTGATCTATAGTGAAAACTTTTTTTCATGCCTCTTAACAACATTCTAACACAGTATGGCTGTAAATATATTGTGGAGATTAAAAAAACGAGGGAAAAAAAAGAATGAAGTGGTTCTCTCGCATTTGTCTAAAAATGTAGGTCAATAACACATTTCAGACCGAAAGGAACTATTGGACCGATTGTCGGTCTCGCTGAACCGCAGCACTTCCCTGGGTCCTCAGCTCATTACGCACTTGTGTATTTACCAACAGAACACCACTGGTGTGAGAGATTTTCAGCTCAATAATATCAGAGAAGGAGAAATAGCCAGCTGCTACCATTTCAACTTTAGGACAAACTACCAGAGTCCCAAAAAAAAAAAAAAAAAAAAAACCATTTAAAGTCACGGACAGCAAAAGATGTTTGGACCTAGAAAAGGGCGACTGGTGTTTAGCACTATCTCATTTCCTCTAGAAATGAAGTTGTGTCCGGTTACGGCAGAACCAGGGAAGATACCCAACGGGAGGGGTGAGTGTTCTGTGACCGTGTTTGCATTCAAAACCTAGCTTGTTCTGTAGATTTGTTAAAGCAGCTTCATGTAGAAAAAGTAAACAAGCAAAAAGTTGTTCTGTAATAATTTTTTTAATTCACATGAAAACAAAATATATGACATTCTATTTTGCATATTTAGTTTTATGTTGCATTTGAAATAAAAAAACATCTCTTCATATATTTGATGGTGTGCTGTATACAGAATGGTCCTGCACTCATTATGCTTTTCAACATTAATGTTAAATGTTATGCATTAGAATTCTTTGGCTCTTTCCGTTCTGTTTGATGCTCCTGTGCAGTGATAACAGCAATGCCCCATGAATTATACATTAGGCAGGCTAGTGATGTGGGTCAGTGCCTTAAAAAAACTGCTTGTAGGAAGCATATCACATAAAAACTGCCTATTTAAAGTCAAAAAGACACTTTGTTTACTATTTTTAAGCAAGGCTGCAATTTTTTTTTTATGTAGAAGATGCAGGCCGCAGTCGAGCAGTGGTGTAATGAAGTGGCAGCATCTTTCTTGGTAGTAAAGCTGCTTAGCAACCAGATATCACTTTGTTTTGCTAGACGTCTTGTCTCTTTGCATAGGTTGATGTTAATTAACTACAGCCAGTCAACTAGCCTTCTTTTCCCTTCACTCTACTTTTTATTTCCATTTTGAATCTCGACTCCAAGACATGGACACTTTGTACTGCACAAACAAGATCAGCAGCATTCAATCAGCTGGAAAAGGCACAAATAGCAGGAGACATATTTTGACAGATGCACACATGTGTTGTTATATTTTTTCATAACATGTTTAATCATATCTGAGTTAATTGTTAAAACAGATAACAGCGTAACCCTGTGTGTCTCCCCTGTTGGTAAACATCTCTGTTGCATTACAGTTTGTAGCAAAATTATTTTCAGAAAGCAATCTAATCTCTGTTAAGAGTTGTCAAAAATAAATGACTAGCAATGAATCACCTGTCTGCATCTACCGTGATGGAGTCAGCTAGTAATTGCACTTGGCAGCTGTGGAATTCCAAAGGTGGATTAATAACACCCTGAAAAAACTACGCTTCACAAAATGCTAGGTAAGCAACACTGAGCCAAGCTGCTGCTTTATGCTTTTTAGCTCGATAGCATGTGAGGGCTGCTATGGACCTGTGATGGGCTATTGATTGACTATCAAGATACTGCTGGAGAGGCTGGACTTCAATCAGGCTGACATTTCAGAGAGCATGTGAGGCTACAAATGAGTCCTAATCATGAACAGGCTCATTACACACACCATTAATCAGGGAATCCAAACTGGAAAAGCACTTTGGATAAATCCCTTTTTTTTTATTCGCTGGTAAAAAAAACAAGCACTATATTGCAGATGTTTTATGTGCTTTAACAAAATGTAGACAGACTCATTATTTTCAGACATATAAGGAAGATTTATTATCAATTTAAGAATCGTCTACCTGCCGCTTTGTCTACCACCGTGGAAAAACTAGACAACCTTGAGATTAACAGGCAGTGCTAATGGTGACCATTTGAAATCCACCTCTCTATTCTGGGTTTACAATTTAAAGGAACTAGAAAACCATTTAGATCACACACCTGCTTCTGAGATGAGACATTTCGGAGTTATTTGCTGTACATTCAGTAATTTACAAGCATTCACATTTATAAAGAGGGTATTATGGAAATCCATTTAGGTTCCAGCAACAAAGTCCCATCATTCTAATGCATGATTAACTCCAACAGTTTAGACTGAGAAAAATATTTTTGGGAGGTTTTTTCAGAAACATAAAATGCTGAGAGTGGCAAGTGTTAGGGCTGTCACGGTAACCGCAAAAATGAAATATCGCAATATGAAGAAACCCATCGTGCTGCATCATGGGCCACCGCGATTACTGAACTTGGTTCAACTCAATGATGCATGTTGAGAAGGATGGCTGCACTGGTATCAAAACGAAACGTTACTTCGCTCCTTTGGGAGCACTTTGGTTTTCAGTACGTCAGCTGCTGCGCAGCCAGAGTCCTTGGCCGAGACAGAGCTGCAGCGGCAAAAAAATAATAATAAACGCTCGGAGACCTGCTGAAGTCCCGGACAAGCACTGCTTCTGCAACCGTCCCGAAGAGAGTTTGAGCCGAGCTGGAGCTCACTCGCTACCTGCAGGAGGAATGCATCCACCCTAAAGAAACCCCCCTGACATGGTGGAGCAACAACTGGGAGAGATTCCCTTTGCTCGCCAGTCGCACGCAAGTATGTGTGTTAGTGCAACGAGCGCACCATCCGAGAGGGTTTTCAGTGTTGCTGGAAATGTTGCCACCCCTCTCAGATCCTCTCTCAAATCGTATATGGTTATCATGCTGGTTTTCCTTGTAGGTAACAAGGAAGTGACCGAGCTATAAATCACCGTCATTCGTGTGTGTGAAAGTGAAAGTTAAATGATAGTGCCCCGCGCCCGGGACATGTAATTTTTATGCTTGATTTTGAACAACTAAACAAAATGGGGACTTGTTTCTTATTTGTTAGATGCTGCAGCCAAATTTGCATTTAAAAGTTTAACCTTCTCCTGAATTTTGTTTTTTTTTAAGTTCAGTCGGACTCCGACTGTCGGAGAAACAAACGTTACTGCGATCTGTGTTGTTACTGCCCTTTGATCTGCATTCAGTAAAGTGTTATAAAAGAAGGCACGGCAATTTTTAACCTTTTTTGAATGTGTAAACATTATGTTTAGATAGTACTGCAATAAAAAAAAAGTGCTGCAATAATATCGCACACCGCAATATTAAGCCACCCTGAATCACCGCAGGGGGAATTCCTCAACCGCGACAGCCCTAGCAAGTGTTAACAAATTCCCCAAAAGATGGGTTAACTTGGATTAACTGTTTAGTTAGTATAAACTACAACTGAAGCCATAAGGCCAATACCAGCCACATTATAGTTCTGTTAAAAAAACTGTTGGCAAACAAAGCTGTCTAACTTTAGTTTAGCTAAATGGATTTAATTTGAACTTTCAGAAAGTAACATTAGATGCATGTTGTGTCTACCACTAGGGGGCAGTTTAGGATATAAGATGAGAATGTGGAGAAGATAGAAGAAGGGATGGATGCCTGATTCTGCTACATTTGACGTAGGTTGAATAAAGCTTGGAAAATGAATTCTTGCCACTCGTGCCAATTTCGAATGCAACAGCTAAACATAACAATGTTTATGTACACAACAAACTTACTTTTGCTACCGACTCATGGTTTGCTGTCATAAAACACAAACATGGTAAATTCATAATTTCACATATCGGGGCCACACTTGTTGTAGTGGCAATGAACTATTCCTATCACATATTCTCTGAGTTCCATATTTATTGCCATAAACTTACTAGCTGATGTTTGACTTGTAACAAAATATCCCATGAACCACTGGATGAGTTTCATTGAAACTAGACCTCTATAGAAGTCTTGTTACATTTTGTTATCAATCCAAATGAAGATGCTGCCACACACTTAACTTTGACTTCTCAAAAGTCGATCATTTTAAGATCTTGGTACAATACCTTACTATTTCCAGTCTGGCACCACTGTGAAGAAGAAGCACGAAGGAAACTGTGTTTAACCCAAAAATAAGATCCTTGGCCTTGGTAAACACAGATTAAAATGATTATGTAAAGTTTAAATAACATTTTGAAATCACAAATGCTATTTATTTAAATCATTAAACACAAGTCAAATGAACATAACGTAAACATGACAGGTTACCTTAAAAGTGGATGCTCCATTGACAAAAATGCCATTGAAAATTCAAAAGTAATGAAATTACATAAGGTCAACGTTTTAGGCTGACCCTTTTTTTCAGTGTGGATTCCTTCTCCATTCACATTCCAATTAAAATATTTTGCCTCAAACTTTTGCATTGAACTGGATGTATACAGTTTAGAAAGTCCTGGAATGTACAGCTACAACTGGTTCCCTTGAAGTTAAACCAATTCAAGATGGCCACCACAGCTCACCGGCCATAGACAAAATAACAGGCTGTACCTGAATCAACATGTTACTGGTGGGGAGTTTTTAGACAAATGCAAGAGAACCACTTTATTAATTTTTTTTAATTTCCACAATATATTTATAGCTTTATTATGTTACATGGTTGTTAAAGGTAGAAAAATGTTGCTAAAGCAGCTTCAAAACATAAAGATCCCTCAGTTACACTCACATGTTCATCTCTGAGTCTAATTTTCTTTGTAAGAAATTTTACCATCTTCATTTTTACAGTATTATTGGAATTTCATCATCCTTTAATTACATGCCAGATTTTTTTAAGCCGTCAGTCACCATTTTCATGTAAACCATGTGAAATGTGGCCCGTTGTCGACCCATGTTTGAATCACGCGTGATGTCTCGATTTACCTCTGTTTATGGCTGAGTTCCAGAATCCTCTGCACATCCTTCTTGGCCACTGATTCATCCTTTTTCAGAGTCTGAAAGAAAATAGAAGAGACTCCATTTGTTCCCCTAGTAAGAAAAAGCATTTTGCAGATGACAAAATTAAAAAGAATATTACTTTAAAAGCAAAAGACGTGGTGTTTACGCAAACCACATATGCAGAATGCTGTAACATTAAAAATAAACATCTAAATGATGCAATAATTGAAAGAATTATAATAATGAGCAGCAGATGTGAAATGCTGTTAATCCACTCGTTCTAAATTATATTGCTCTAAACAATCTACTGATGGATGTCCTAATGAGTGAACATGCAGAAGCACAGATTGGGTTGTGTTGGTGCCTAAACAGGTTCCTGATGGGTAATTAGGAATTAGCGATTTATTTGATTGCTCCACAAGCCCTCTGAGAGATTTTTGTTTGTTATGAGATTAACAGAGATGTGTACGTTTCTAGGGGAAATCTGGACACCGAGGATGGTTTGTTTGTCCCTTAAATCAGGCTAAAGTCTGCAGCATTTAGCACATCTGCATGGCACCCATTTGTTCTTCTGTCACATAGAAGACAACTAACTAATGAACTCCTTTAGTTTGAGTCTATACTACATTCAAGATGCTGATGAGAGTAGATCACAGATAATCCACAACATTAATCTTGTTAAAATGTGATGATTCATGTGTTCAGTAACATCAAACTGACTTGACCATTTCCCTGACCTGCTACTCCCCAGATCCTCATT
Organism: Nothobranchius furzeri; assembly: GCF_043380555.1. Lineage (NCBI taxonomy): Eukaryota > Metazoa > Chordata > Actinopteri > Cyprinodontiformes > Nothobranchiidae > Nothobranchius > Nothobranchius furzeri. The sequence goes on from NC_091749.1 coordinate 47,977,982, forward strand.
TGATTGAACATCTATGCACACATTTGACCTACAGTGACCTCTGTGACTAAGAGAAACTCATAGAATGGCCAAAAGACTTTTGGAAACCATCCAAGAAGACATCAAGCTTCTTCTCCGCCTCCCGCTTTAGCCATCTGTTCTCTTTTAGTTTTATGAGCCACACCTAGCAGTGGATTAGCTGTTAAATACCTATTTTTACTTTAAGTCGATTTTTTTTCTTCCTAAACAGGCTACATTATGTCATCATCTGTTTTCAGGAAAATGTGCTTTGCTGCATTGCAACATTTAATTCAGCAACTGTCAATGAACATCACAAAAAGTTTTTATTTAGCGCCAACAGTCCCCAGATCTTAATCTTATTCTGCTTCCTTGAGATTTGCTAGAAAAAAAAACATGTATCTGATTAAGAAATAAATAAATAAATAAAACTCCCACCTCAACTTGCTGGATTTAAAGGATTTACTGTTATCGTCTTGGGTCCTGATGTGACAGCGCCCTTTAAAGGCTCTTGTGGAGTTTGTGCCTTGACAGGTGAAATCTGTTACGGTAGCACAAGGAAAACCTGCACCTTATTAGCCCGGTGACTTTATTATGGTAGTTGTTTGGGTCTACACTGACTTAATAAAGATCTGTCATTGGCTGATAAACATCCACCTGAAACTGCTGTCATTGCCATTTTAATTATACAACTGGTTTGGATGTGACTGGTAAATATTAAAATTACATTTCCAAGAATATATTTCACAAAGATGTCATTTCGATGTATTTATTGTTTCACTTAAAATGTTTATTTATCAAACTATAGAAGCTGCCAACAAACTGCTCTAGGGGAATTGAAAAAGGAGGCAGTTGAAGACATAAATTTCAGAAAGTGGCAATCATTTTCTAAGATTTAGCTGTTGCAGCTAAAACTGCTCCACAGAGGGATCGTTCCGTACAATCAGCAATGTAAATGTGGAGATGCTATAAGTGAGTTTGTGCTCATTTGTCTCAGTGAGCTCTTAAAAAACCACATCACAGGGAAAATCTCAAAAGACAGATCCTCTTGAACCATTTCTGTTGAAATCTGGGCTACATTTGCTCACTCAGTTGTTGTTTTTATTTTGTAAATAAACACAAAAATGTCTCCTCTAAATACAAATGTGCTAAATTTTTGAACTGCTGACTAACATTAGCATGTGTATGGGTGTTCTTTTTTTTATTATCTCCAAATGTAATTTCAGGTTTTTCAGGGCTCAAGTATCAATTAATTGGGATTTTTTATTTATTTCAACTAGAATCAACATAATTTATCTTTTTAAATATTTGTATTAATTCTTACTCAAATATGTTATTTAATAAAATCTAAACATTGTCCTTAGCAGGTTCTGGTGTTGTGCCCTAAAGTAGGGATGCACCGATCAGGTTTTTTGCTGCCGATCACCGATACCGATCACCGATGCCGATCACGTGGATTGGCCAGAAATTTTCTACAACATTATAATGAGTGCTACAAACGACATAATCTGGGAATAAAGGAAATGTAACCTAATCTAAAATGGTCTGTATTAGGGTTGTCACGGTGTGAAAATTTTACCTCACGGTTATTGTGACCAAAATTACCACGGTTTTCGGTTTTATTGCGGTATTTTTTTTAAACGTGCTACATTTTCACACAATTAAATAAACCCTGTGTGTCAAGAAATATTGTCCTCAGTTTGTGTCTAAATTTTGCCTAAAATGTGTTATTTTGTAATTATGTTGTTTATTTGTTTACATGTTTCCCCTTTAGTCTTTAAAATACCAATATTTGCCCATAACTTCTTAATTTTATGTATGTTTGATGTCATCATTTTAAAAATATTAGATCAGATGATACTCAGTACTCAAGTAGCCTTCTAATCAGATACTTTTTTACCCTTACTTGAGTAATAAACCCTATATCAGGAAAATATTGTCCTCGGTTTGTGTCCTTCCAGTGAGCTTTGCAGATGTGGGGAAATGTCATCAGGCAGTAATCATTGTTAAATTCATAATTATTCTCGGAGAGAGACCAACTCTTATCTGCCCCTGGGAGCCCCGTAATGCATAGCGTCATTTCAACATGGGGGTGTCCGCGACACAGTTTATATGCAGGTAGCGGCGCTGCGGCTGCTTTATATAGCGACTCGTTGCATTCTCCCTCAACCCAAATCCTCGGATCACGTATTTTAGCTAAAACACTAACGTTAGCTTGCCTTGCGTTGACTGTAGAGTTGTGGGTGATGATCACACAGATGTGTCATGAGATCTGAAGCGTTCCTGCCTTTCACAGACTCTTTTTCTGCACATGCTGCAAACAGGATAGCCGTCTTCTATCAACTGTCCCTCGGCATTCTTCAAATATCTAAAAGATGCCCGTACTTCCCACTTTGTCTTCTTTGAGGGATAAAAAATGTTCTCCTGAGCGCTGCCGTCTCCTCCTTTGGCCATTATTTCAGCTTTAGCTTCAAGAAAGTTTTGGTTGTAAACAACAAAGTGCGCATGTGCCGCCGGCAACTTCAGCAGATGATACGGTGGCTGGTAAGGGTCACCGCGCCTACACCGCAGCCACGGTAATCCCACCGAGATAATATATGTTTTTTTTTAAAACAAGACGGTTATTATTTTTGTCAACTTTTTTTTTTTTTTGCCGGGGTTTACTGCTACACCGGTTACCGTGACAACCCTGCCTGATTGGTCTGCTTTGATCTATTTTGAAAACTCAGATCAAAACGGATAGGGGCGCTATCGGCCGTTTGGGATCAAATGCCGATCCATCGGTGCATCCCTACCCTAAAGCCTGCCTGCCAAAATTGCTCCTCTTCTTGTGTGAAGGTGCATATAGTGTTTTAAAAAATGTATACTAATGCCATGTTTGTTATATGCGTTCTTCCTTACAAAGTTATGGTTTATGGGCAGATAAATAAAATGAATGACTGTTTATAACATGTTTTCTTTGAAGTAATATTACATCTTTAAAAGGTTATTCATTTTGAGTCCCATTGCTGCTTTTTCAAACCAACAGCAAAATTGTTTAGGCAAGCACAAAATACAGTACAAAACTCAATAAAATGTTGGTCTTAATCGTTATTTCATCGTGTTTCTGGTCAAAAACAAAACATTTTCAGGAGAAATGCAGCTTAGAAACGTGTTCTAATTCAGAATCTATTAAAAATAGCCTTATTGCTCATAGTTCTAATTATTTACTTCTGCAATTTGCAGTTGTTTTGACAGGGGATGCACAATTTGGCAGGCATGCTCTTTTTGGCATAACACCGGTCCGACTAGGTGCAAGATTGTGTGCATACAAAGACAAACCCTTCATTAAAATACTCACAAGAGCACTTTACAACATAACACACCTGTTTTGGGTCTGTGAGAGACAAGAATAGCCTCACAGAATTTAGGAGTTGACCCCTGGACCCTTGTGCTGCAGATCAACCGTGCAGAGTGAGATAATTGGGTAAACTATGTATATTTTTTTATCAAGTAAATATTTCTATTAAATGTACAACTACTTTCAGACAACGTAATAAAAAAAAAGTACTTTGAACTCATAGTGCATCAGAGTCAGGGGTATGCCGCCATATTCCTCAGCTCCCAAAGTTGAATTATTGGGGTCACTGACCTCCACCTACAAGGCAGCTTGTTTAAATCATACCCACTTGCTCCACCATCTTTATCAGAAACCCATCCAAGTTGACTCAATTCTTTATTTGGAAGTTAATGATGTTTGTAGAGATGATGTTTTGACCCCAGAGAACAGATTTGTTCCACAGATCACTATTTAGATTTTAACGCCCGCTTTGCCCTGACCAGCGTGCTGCAGCAGGGCCTGGGCCACCGATAGATGCCAACACAGCCAGCCTGAAGTGAAGAGACATCAAAGCCTGTCCTGGGGACCATGGTGGCTGGTCTGTGTGAGGTTTGAGTAGAAATCTCTCTGTTTTGTTTTGATGGTAATTCTAGTGGAGCACAAGTTCTGCCAGAGGCCTCAAAACACAAACAACACAATCCTGATTGGGAACATAAAGTAAGCGCATTGGTGCATCTGAGAAACGAGAACCAAATGTACAAATCAGAGGGTATAATTAACTCACAGATAAACATCTGCCTGTATATTTATTTTTATTTATTTATTTATTTAAAAAAAACTGTCAGTGACTAACAGGAAGTGACGTTTTGTGTCCCACGCTGAGCTAAAAGTGCTAAACCCCATTCTCCCATCACTTACACCATTACTATCATTTTTTTCTTTTAACTGCAGAAAAGTTAATAACTAATATTTTACTTCCTGCTGTCATTTCTCCATTCAGCAGCTTCTCTTCTAGAAAAAGACTGTGACAACATGAGGATGGGAGGCTCACCAAATAGAAAAATGCTCTACATTACTACCTAATATTCTCCATTTGGTTTACAGCGCTGTTAATTAAATATAAGATTGTAAGATAGGTTGAGTACTTGTGCTTAAAGCCTATGAGCTGGATGGTGCTGTTATTGTTGCAGGATTTGTAGACAGAATTGGTAAATTTCCAACCTGAAGGTTGCCTTTTATGCTGTCCAGTTCCTTTGATGTCTTGGAGAGCTGATGCAAGATGCTGCTTCGTTCACTGAAGACTTCTTTTAGCTTCTTTTCCAGACCATCGTAGCTTTGTCTGTGGAGAGGGGAGATATTTCACTGTTGAATGCAAGCGACTCACAAAAATACACTTTATTGGCACTTATGAGAGAGAGGTGTATTCAAAACTGTAATAAAAATCACCCGTAAAAGATAAAGCTGCAGGAGAGAAAATGAAAACGTCTCAGTGTGCCTAAAGGAAAAGATTTAAATGCGTCTGAATGACCAAGAAATGTAAATGCGTGAGCTTTCGGTTATCTTTAGGAATTTTACCAAATGTATGCAACAAAAAGATGACAAATATGTGTTTATGAAGTCCAGCCCATCAATAAATGAACTTGCCCCGAACCCAGGGCTGGCCCAAACTTTTGTAAGCAGGTTTTCCATCAGCTTAAATCCCGAAGAGTGGAGAGGAAGCGTATTAAGGGTGTTTAAATGGGTAAGCCAGTGAAGATACTCAGCCACCCCCAGGTAATTCTAACTGCTAGAATAGAAAACAACCGGACTTCCTTTCATGCTTCTTGAACCAAAAATAAAAGTCCAACTGCTTTAAGGAAAGTTCACTTGTTTTCTATTTAAGCAGATAAAGCACAGAAAGAGAGAGAGAAAAGCAATAGATGGCTGCATCGTTTTTGGTTTAGGACGGCAAAAGTTTAGGACTTGGTTTACTTTTTACTCCTTTAGTGATCAAAAATAAATAAATAAATGAAACCTATGATTTAGTGCTTGTTTACACCAACTGAAGGTACTTTGTGGGCCACTTAAATAGCAATGTATTTCTAAACCCCTGACTCAGATGCACCTTCACTACCATCCCCCTACACTCATCTACAAAAATGAGCCTCTATTCTTTTTTCACATGCATTATGTACAAACTAGTGTTAGTTACACAAATACCAATACAGCCCTCTTCAAGGTGGACAACTGACTTGTAAAGCACTACAAAAATTATATTCTGGTGAGACATAAAATCATCCTCCTTTTTCATTTCTTATGTCTGATGGCAGACTTTTGAATTAAGAAACAAACTTGTGTAAATCCATTCTGTTCCATGCTGTGGTAATGATTTCTTATGTTCATTTTGATCATTCTTTTGCAACTAAATAATTATAAAAGGGATTCAGTACCAAATTAGAAGTTCCAGCCACCACCACAGAGAATATAATTAATTTCTCTCCTCTTCAACAGCATCCGAATGATAAACAAGGCAAATAAAAACATGTTTTCACATTTCATTAAACATTTAGACCCTCGTCAACTATTAAATTAAATATTTACTTTTGCAGAAAAATAATAGTTTTGAATAATTATGCATATGTTCAATCCTGGTAAGTATTTTTATCAAATAAATGTACATTAAATGCGCCTGACATGTACTGATTTGACCTTTCACAATACCATTTTTAATACATATGAAGGTTTATTTTCATGAGGCATAGTTTGGTTCATCAACTCTGCCCTGCTGAAGCAGAAAACTAAAGGATGAAGCAGAAGTCGTGTATTATTTTGAATCTGAGGCTTATTTTCAGGTTGGGCTTTCTTCCAAAAACCCTGTACACCCCATGTCATAGATCCTAACAGCAGATCACACACAATAACACATACATCACTAATAGAAAAGTAACACCTGGGAAATAAATAAATAACATGACATACTGAATGCCACACTTGACTTGCTACCATATGGCATTGGCGGGAAATTTATTGCTGGTTCAAGCATCGGGGGAGATAGGGTGAGAGCATCCTCCCAGTCTGCAATATTATTCATCACCCAGTGGAATAGAATCTTGGGTGTCTACGGAATGAATAGGGCCTTTATTTTGAGCATCACTGACACAGAAACATGTATACCACAAGGTTCATAGTCGCTTCTCTACCTACCCCATTCACCACAAATTGCTCATTACAGCAAACAAATGGTAACAGCTGCACAATTGTACAGATCCCTCCAAAGACTTCAGTATTCCATCGCCTTCTTCCAAACAAAGATTCTCTTTCTCTTAGCCGGTGATGTTAATGGTGATAATGACAACCACAATGCTTGACAAAAAGAGGCTTTTAATCTGAAATGGCACCATCAGGCCCCTGACATAAAGCAGTGATGTGGGGATTTTTTTCCCCCTTTTCTTTCAAGACTTCTGCAGATTGAAACGAGTCCCCGGCTGTCTTGCTAAAACTAATAAACTCTTGAGACTGAGGAGGAGGTGTCATTTACAGGATCAGATTTCAGAGGGCAAATATTTCTTCACCCTTGGAGTTGCAGCAGGTTTCTGAGTTATATGAGGCTGACCCTGTGGAGGGAAATAGAACTACCGAGACTAAACAAAACACCACAGAACATGACAGCCAGTGCACAAGCAACGGCTCAATAAAGGAAGCCAAGGCTGTGAGTCTTACAAAAAAGCTGCAGCTAAGCATCTATAGATGTTCTTTCTTCTACTTTCTGCCGAAGACTTAAACACTGAGCTGTGATACGAATCTGTTATTCAACACTTGATATAACAGGTGACACTGAACTTAGAAATTGTACAAAAAAGTGCTTCTGAACTTTCATGTTGAACAGGTTTAATCAAACGTAACTAAAACGACATTTTAGTGTTGAACACTCATTTCATCCAAACATTTGCACAGTGGTCTCTAGCACAGATGAATGCATTGTAAGTCGTGTTCTGGGGGAAAAAAGCTCTGGTGCACCTGTTTCAAGAACTAGAGGAATGCCACATCGGAGGAGAGCGGCAGTTGGATTCTTATTTCCTGATAATTGGACATCTCTCCTCTGATTGGCTAACAGCAACGCAACTCTACCACTGACACGGTTTGCTTTGTAAAGTTGATTTTTTTTATCTCCACAAATAACACAACCCTGGAGGAGTTCTGCCATGTGGTGGAGTTGCTATTGTTAACGGTTAGCTTCTACTAGCCAAGATGTTATCTGCTGTTTGCTGGACATTGAACCAACAGCCTTCCTCATTGTGAGTCAAGATGCGACTCAAGTCCACACCTCTGTCAATCACAGTTACACACAGAGAGGCATCTCACAGGTTACTCGTTTTATTGAAATACAGGAAATTAAATAAACAAGTAAAAAGCAGAAACAGACAGATTTGTTTTCAGTTTGATGATATTCTCCACAGACGCAATCACGTTTCAACAAGCAAAACAGTCAGAAGCTGAGTCCTGAATGAAATACTGCATAAGCAGTATAAAGAGCTGAAAGGATGCAGACCTGTCAACTCTAACCACCAGACTCAACGCCGGAGGCCTGTTTTTAGTTCTGTGGACTAGCCTCTGTTTTAGCAGCTCAACCTGCTGGTTTTGACATTGTTACCTCTTACTGTTTCCTTCCAGATCATTCAGTAATGCACCTTTAACATTTTAATTAGACAAAACAAATCAGATAAATCAAACTGCCACTAAACATATTCTATATCAAATTCACATTTCCAGAACTATAATGACTGTTACTGAGCAGTGAAACATGCTTTTTGTGTCACTTGAATGATAAATATCCTGCACTTGTGTAGCGCCTAGCAGAGTCGGAGGACTCTGAAACTCTTTACACTTCAGTGTATCATTCGTCCATTCACACACACACTTACACACTGATGGTGATGTAGCTGCCCTGAGGTTCACTGACAAAGGCAAGGCTGCGGAGCACAGGCGCCATCGGTCCCTCCGACCTTAAACTTGTCCCACTGATAAAAACAAATCCTGCAACAAGCTGTCAGACATGTCACGTCTGACATCTAATTTCTGGAGCACTGTAAAATATTTTATGGGCAAAATGGTATTTTAATTTATTTCAATGAATAAACAGTTAATGGATGGATTATTCCTATTTGAGGCTCCTGGTTGGAGGTTAGAGATGGGATGCACATCCACAGCTAATGGTGACCATGCTGGTGAGCAGCATGAGTCTGCATTTAAACACTGTTTATTTGGTTTTTCCTATAAATGTTGCATACCTTCAAGGGGATTCTAGAAGTTGAAGCTAAATAAATTGTTTTTAATCCCACATGTAAACAAATATGACTATTCTGATACAGAAAAAAAAGTATAATTTTATCATAAATGTTTTCCTTTATTGACTCACATAGGTTTACTTCTGGTTAATGTCATGCTAATGCTAACAATAACATTGGGTTTTAAAGGATGTGCTGCTACAGTCCTGGTGCACTGTGTCTCAGTGGATCACATCTGTTTTGGTGGCATGTGAAGGACCAACAGTTTATTAGACATGGTGGTGATGATCTATGTATCTGAGTCTCACTGTTTTATTGCTGCTCTAAGGATGTAATTAAACAAATGTTGAACTATATGGAAAAAAAACATGGCGTACTGTCAGTGTTGAATCTATTTTAAATATCCACTCTGATTAAAGCAGCTGATCTTATCTCTCTCGGTACATCCATCTAAGAGCTCAAGGGCAGATCATCCCACGCTCAGTTGTTGGTCGCTTTTATCGCCTTACCTACAGCCGTGTTCATCCATATTTCTGTCCTTTTGATGCTTTATTGTTATTAAACGCTGCTTGCAAGTGCATGGAATAGGGAATCATTCTCATGCTTGCTGAGTATAATCTGGGCTATTATACAATGACATTGAAGATAATATTCACCGCTTTCTGCTTAGCAATTAGCCCCTGTAAACATGTAAATCTCAGTGTGTGTGTCAGCAGTTTGATAAACCAAGCATCTTACCCTACCCAAAATAAGCGTTGCTATTTTTGGGAGGAAAAAAATGCACAAGATGGACAGCAGTTTTGACAAGGACACATTAAAGGATTCCCTTGGGCTCATTGCCTTTGGAGGCCTCTCCAGAAGCAGAGCTGTTATTTTAATCACCACCCACAGCCACATGTAAACTCCATCAATCACTTATCACAAATGTTAAATTAGCACATATCCAGTCACCGTAATAAAGGTGGAGATGGGGTTTGGTGTGTTTCTGGGAAAACAGGATCTTCTTTTCCTTCCAGTTGTCCTAACTTTGTTTTCTCTCCTTACACTACAGTTATAAGTAGTTATAATTGTTTATTTTGTAAATCAAAATTAATTAGCATCAGCTTCAATGTTGTGCATTTCTATATTATCTATATCTATAGTAGTTTTTCTACTATCAGGGTTTCTGCATAAATAGGCACATATGCTGCATGGCACATTGCTAACGTGGTGATTCCTCCACTATGAAGCTATTTTATGAAAATTTGAGTGTTTTTACAAGTGTTCAAGTGTCAGCAGTGAAAATTACATTTATCAGATGTATTCACATGAAAATGACAAATTTGAACTTGCAATTTGTGCAATTTTTCATGTATTTTGTGAGGTTTGGTTGAGCTGGATGTGGATGGGAATGCAATCTTGCTGCACCTGAATTCCAATTATTCTACTTTACCTTTTGTAGTGTGAGAATTCAAGACTAGAATATCACCAAAGTGTAGTTCAGAGGGCACTTTAAGCCTTAGAAAATAACTACTGTATAATTTATAATCATAATGTGAACCAAATTTGACATAAAATAAATCAAGTCATTCATTTATCTGTGACCATTTTCAGGGTTTCAACTGTAGCCTCTTTTTTAAGACACACCATGCCGGCAAACCGGTATAATATTACCGCAATGGTATGTCTATAAACGCGCCATGCCGGCATGGCGTTGTGCAAATTTTTCGGCATTCGTTCCGCCTCGCTTGGCAGTAATATTGCGGTAATGGTCTGTCGTATGCGCCCTGGCGCAACAAAGGCAGATGTCATGATGACGTGGGGGGTTATTTCTGAGCTCTGGCTGGCAAATTTATTGAAAATGAAAGTAAACACAGGCAATGAGGTTTGCTTTTGGAACAAAATCAGCTGAGATGGCAAACTGGAGCACTACAGCACTCCATGAGCCTCTCTGTTAGAGCTGGAGCTCAGTTCACTAGAGACTGCACATTGACTGATGGGGACAGACACCTTTAGGAGGTGCTTGTTAAAAAAAACGTAATGATCACAGCTTCAATCGCAATAAAAGGCAAGCTATGTCCAAGATGAACGGAAGTCTGAGGCAGCACAGAGACCGCCCCCATACCCCCCTTTATGCCGCCATCACCTAATCTTTTATAAAATTGCCACGATTGCGTCACATTACCACCACGATCTGATCTTATAAACAAACTTTATCCTCCCCAGGGAGCCGCGGGGATTAATAAAGTATTTTTGAATTGAATTGAATTGAAATCCCGTTTTGCAAACACTATGGTCCTGTAAAAACATCTTGAGTGAGAGCCATGGCTGCTGTACTAGTGCACCAGGCAACATGTCTGACTGCAGGATTCAAGTTGAATGTTTTACATTGTAGAAGGCAGTCGCCTCAGAACAAACAGCTACTGAGCATTAAATGAGTTTATTTGCCACCACACAGACTTGAGGCAGGTGGTGTTTAAGTTTGTACTTCCTATTTCAGGTTGGATTAATTATGCCATTAGAAGGGGACAAATACATTGTTTTAATAAGGCGGCCTGCCCAAGGCCTGTCAGCAAATTAATATATTCCTCTAACAGAGCATGACCACCATAGAGCATCTGCAACAAAAGTCAGTCATGTTTACCAACTGTTGTATAAACAAGGAAGACAGCAGGGAGTATTAATTGCTTGCATGTCAGGGGATGTCTGACACTAAATCTTTCTTAATTGTTTAGTAAGGGGATATGATGAGACAACTGGCAACGGGGACGTCTTTAATAGACGCCATCACTGTGTAGAGACCTTGGATGTGTCGTTCTTTTAGGACACCAGAAGGACTTGAGGTTTCGGTTAACTTTTACAAGCTAGTAAAACTTTGTGTTGTGTGTCTAAGGAAAGTTTTTTATTACATTTTTTGTATTAATTCTTTTTTTTTTCAACCATTTACATGGATTGTATTAGAAGTTACATACACCCATTTAGACTCACACTTGTCGACTGATTTGCAAATCAGGGTCTTGATAGAGTTCAGTGGCTTGCCCAAGGACAGCTTAACATGTGGTGGGGGAAGCTACGGATGGATTCCAACCATCTAATTGGAATACAACCCAACAGAGCCATGAGTGCCCTTCAGGATAAAAGCTGGGCAAAGGCCAAAAGACCAAAACACATGAGGAAAAATGATGGGTGACAGTCAGTTTCTTAGTGTGTGCAATTTTTAGGCAAATGATAAATGACCTTCACTTGTATAGCACCTCTCAGAGTAAGGACTCCAAAGTGCTTTACACTACAGTGTTTCATTCATCCATTCACACACTGATGGTGATGAGCTATGATGTTGCCACACCTGCCCTGGGGCACACTGACAGAGCACAGGCACCACCGGTCCCTCCGACTACCACCAGCAGGCAAGGTGGGTTATGTGTCTTACCCAGACACAACAGCAGAATTCTCTGTCCGGAGCCGGGATCGAACCTGCAACCTTCCGATTACTGGACAACCCACTCAACCTGTTGAGCTGCCTTATGGGGGCAGTAAATGTGCTTTACAATTATCAGGACATGATATAAAAACACATAAAAACATAAATTAAAATACACACAGATAGAAGTACAGTTTAGAGCTAAATGAGAAGACAAAGTTAGAGTGGAGATTACAGTGGAGATGACGCATGATAAGAAACAATTAATTTAAAGGCTGGTTTTTAGTTTTGTTTTCAAGTACACTAGGGTTGGGGCACATCTGAGGTCATGGGGAAGCTGACTCCATATGTGAGCAGAATAGTTACTCGATGCATCTCCACCCCGTTTGGTTCTGACCCGAGGTTCTATCAGCTGATTGTTACCTAAGGATCTCAGAGCCCTATTGGGTGTATATACAGGAATGAGATCAGACATGTATTTTGACCCCATGGCATTGTGTGATTTATAAACTAGTAGGAGCAATTTGAAATCTATTCTGTAGTTTACTGTTAACCAGTGTAGGGATCTAAGAACGGGAGTGATGTGCTCCATTCTCTTAGTTCTTGTTAAGACTCTAACAGCGGCATTCTGAACAAGCTGCAGTTGCTTCACAGCTTTTTTGGGAAGACCAATTAGGAGATCATTGCAATAGTCCGGCCGACTAGAAATAAAAGCATGAATATGTTTCTCTAAGTCTAGTTTGGACATGAGACCTCTGACTCTTGATATTTGATGAAGGTGATAAAACGCTGATTTAGTTATTGCCTTAATATGTCCAATATGTTTGTCTGTGGTGTTGGCCAAATACCATAAAAACCACTAAATGACTTTTCAAAACTCCCATAAAGCAATCCTTTAGCATTATTTTACAACTGAATAACTTTTGTCTTAAATCAAACTCAAGCAGGACACTACAGCTAATTGAAAACACCTATAAATCAAATCAAATCAACTTTATTTATAAAGTGCTTTCACATGCCCAAAACGGACAAACAAAGCACTGCACACCAATAAAAGTCACAATAAAACAGACATATAACCATTTAAAATACAATAAGAAATCCCGAGTACAAGTTCGCAATCCATATCAGTCCTTTTTCCAGAATCAGATCCAGACACATTCAAAGTGATGCTGCCCACGCAATCCCATCTTCAATGTCCAAACGCCAACGAGGACAAATGTGTTTTTAGTCGGCTTTTAAAAGTCTCAAGTGATTTGGCCTGCTTTACGTCGGCTGGCAGCTCATTCCAAAGACTTGGTCCGAGCACTGAAAAGGCACGACTCCCATGAGACTTCAGGCTGTACCCGGGCACGGTTAATAGACTCTGGTCAGCTGACCTAAGGGAACGCACCGGGACATGTCGGTGGATGATGTCAGAAAGGTATTTAGGTGCCCCTGAGTTTAACGCCTTAAACACAAACAGGATAACCTTAAACCTGATGCGATAGGAGACAGGGAGCCAATGCAAGGCATGTAGGACTGGTGTAATATGTTCAGACCTCCTGGTAGATGTTAAAAACTGCACAGCCGAGTTCTGAACCACCTGGAGGCGTGCTATTGGAGCTTGCCTAAGCCCCGCATATGGCGAGTTGCAATAATCCAGCCTACAGGTAACAAAGGCATGGATCACAGTTTCCAGAAATGGCTTAATTTTCATTATACGGCGTAGATTAAAGAAGCAATAATAATAGCCAATAAAATGTCGTCGAGGACCTTCAGCAATGCAAATTCAGTGCTAAGAAAGGGTTTGAACCCAGATTGAAATACTTCTCCTTTTCCCCATTCCTGCAGAAAAGACATCAGTTGGATAAACACAGCCCTCTCTATGATTTTTGATATGAAAGGGAGTGTAGATACTGGTCTGAAATTAGACAAGATTGCTGGGTCCAATCCTGATTTCTTAAGCAGGGGTCGTACCACCGCCTACTTTAGGGAAATAGGGACTTCCCCAGATAGCAAGCTGCTATTTACAATTTGCAGTACATGGTCACCCACTACAGTAGCCTTGCCAGGAGAACATCAATTATCACCCCTGTTGGCTTAAGTCTCATGACCAGATCCTCAAGCTCTGCAAGAGTTAATGGTTGAAAACCCTCCAGTGCCCTTGGAACACAGAGATCAGCAGAGGGGGCATGCTTACGTGGTGGAATAGCGGCCCTTGTCACCCTTACCTTGTCCACAAAGAAGTCCAAAAGATTATTACATGGCTCCATGGTGTACTCGATCGCAAGGGGCTCATTGCCATTTAAAATAGAGTCCACTGTCTTAAAAAGTATCCTAGCATTCTGAGAGTTTAAGGAGATTACGTTGGCAAAGTACTTTATCCAATTGCATCTTTCACGGCTTTCTGATAGCCAGTCCAATGTCCTCTTAGTCGGTCAAGCGAGCTCTGGAGCCCATCTTTTTTCCACCTCTGCTCGGCCTTCCTGCACATCCTTTTCAGTACTCGGGTACTCTCAGTTAGCCATGGCTCCTATAAATTAGTGAGTTATACATATGTTAAAGGAGACATAACATGCTTTTAAGTTATTCCTTTTTACATCTAAATCCTTCAGTTGGGGGTCTAAAAACAGTGGAACTGCAGTTCTTTGGTCTGATTTCCTCATTATTGTTGCTCTACAGACCATCATCTACCCCTGTTCTGAGGAGAGTCTTGAGAACGAGCCGTTTTTGGGTACTGTCTCTTTAAACTGGAGGAGGAGCTGTAAACTCCGCCCCCCTCCATAGTGCAGACCTGTACTCTCCTCCCCCAGCCGGACTTTGTAGTTCTATAGAGAAATCATTATTTAGCATAGCAAATTTAGCATAGCATATTAGCATTTTTAAAACATGTGGGGAGAGTAGTTCATCAATCTGTTTCAAGGCTGCTAACTCTCATGCATTTGTCTGTAGTCACTCACACACACCCGTCACGGCCGACGGAGGGACAAGTGAGCAGGCACGTGCGCGCACACACACACACACATCCGTCACGGCCGACGAGACAAGCGAGCAGGCTCGCGCACACACACAAGGAATGCTGCTTGCTTATTTATTTCTATAAAAAATGTTTTAAAAAATGATACAGCTCATTAAAACACCATTAAAATATATTTCATTAAGATCTCTATCTATATATACATACATATAATTATAAATAATTTTATAAGTAGTCTTATTTAATATTGGGTGTCTTAATGGCTGAAAATGGATAAAAAGCAGTTACATTTTAATTTAAAGATTTGAGATTCTAGTCAAAAATAAAGAACATTCCTCCAAATGTTCTTTAATGTGATCATTATAATTCTAATGCTTAGAACTTTGTTTTTATTGTCTGCAATGCGTAGCCTATATCTTTATTAAATGTGTTTAGCTGTAAAGTGGTAATTCTCTCTAATGTGTACAGAGAGGTGGACATCAGTGCTGCAGTGAAATTCCCAAGATCAGTCTGCTTTGCTAACAAATATAGTTAAATCTTACCTGCATTCTAAATAAATACCGTTAGGTGGAAACATCAGTAGGCATTGAGTTATTGATACAATCCCTAACAGCCAGAATGGAAGAAGAGCATGCTGGGTCATCCTGGACCTGAGCCTGTTCTGTGTATTTACCTACAGGATGCAATAAATGTCTACAAGGCGGAGTTTGGACCATTACATCTAAAAGAAAACATACAATCAGTGATTTTTTTATTGTTTACATTAAAATACAAATTTTCTAAGTATTAACCTCACAGCAAATAAGTAGAACTATATAATAAACAGGTTTTAGTAGTTAAACAGGCGTTGTGCACACAGGTGCTTTGTGCCCCGGTGCTGGTGGTATCTAGGTCTCAGAGTTCCTGTCCTCCTGCCGTCTTCTGTTGTCCTCAGGATACGGATTGATGTTTCCTGATGATGAGGGAGGGGAAGTATGTGGGCTTCAAACTGGTCCTGGATAACAGTGGGAGACCTCCGTTGTCTGAATACTGAGACCAGAGGGTTGGTGAGATGCAGATCTTCTCTACCTCATCTAGAAACGGAGTTGGTTCAGGGAAAACTTTTCCAAAGACCAGTTCCATGATGTCATCGCCATATTCTGCAATGATAGACGATAACTTTAATGACATATTTTGTTTACAAGTAGCTTTAGGAAAGTTGGTTCTTTAGCTTTCATGTTTATAGTCACATTTGTGTTGCTGCAGTGACTTCATATTCTTACAAATGTAATAAAATAGTGACACTAAAATTATACAAATGACTCCTTATGAAAGGAAGCTCATTAGAGAGCAGTGCAGACAGACTTACTACATGCTGCAGCTGTTTTTGTAGGCCAGCTGCTGCTGAATTTGGGGAAAGTTATTCTGCACACATCCAGATCAGATGGTCGATTACAGAAAATAATGTATTTCAATAATTTCTAAACAGACTAAACAAGTAAAACATCAAATAAATCACTCTGCTGTCATCAGACGGAGTGATTCAGGGGGTGAGGTGTTCTTAATGATGAGGGTGGCTGAGGTGTCATTACTCACTTTGGTCTGGTCCAGACCGTCTCTTTACTGGTGGGTCTCCTTCCTCAGTAGGTGTCGTGAAGCTCCAACATCTGAACGTTCTGTGTTCCTTAGAGGAGAAGAAAAGTAACATTAGCAAGCTGGCTAAATTATTTTTACTAGCATCTCAAGGACTTGGAGAAGCAGATCTTCACTTACCTAAACATCAGACCAGTTTGTCCCAGCTGAGCTCATCAGGGCGTTAGTCTGACAGCCTGTCAGTGAAACACGGCTCCAGACTTCTGGATGTGGACTCTAAAATGCAAAGGAGCATTTTTACTGTTGTTTTAATTATTTTACAGCTGATTTGATCAGCTTTCCGATGCTCACGCTCATACAGACGGTGAGCTTTGCTGCGTCTGACTGATGCAGAGTTCGTTTTTATATCTGCAGTGAGACAAAAAACTAACCTCACTTCACTCAGAGATCGTTCTTTAAAACTATTAAATCCACTGTGTTGACGCACTTTAATGACTTTGTCACGCTGCATTTTAGCTGATATGGGACTTTATTTACTGGATGCTAAGATTACATCACACTCACGTAAAATAACACACAGGCTCTCTGCTGCTACAATCAGTGGATGTACATCTGGTGTAAAAGAAGGCGTTGATCAGAAATCACGTTTTATTCCACGAAAATCAGCCAAATCCACATTAATCTGGGTGCTAACTTTACTAGCATACTGTGCTAGCGATAGCAAGCCGGATGCTAACGCTTTAGTGCTGCTAATGCCCGTAAACCTAAAGTAACGTTTGTCGACATTTTAGAGTTATATGAAGCTTACCGCTCTGCTGCTGTGTCCCGGTGCTACCACATTCAGATGGAAATGACTCCTTTTAGATAGATGAAGCCCTCCGTACTTACTAGCCAGGAGACACGAACGAACCACGCGCGCGCACACACACACACACACACAAACACACACACACACACACACACACACACACACACACACACTACTTTTTCTTCAGTTTTTTTTTTAGCAGTAGTGTCATCAGCTCCTGGGTTTAAATACTGCCACACCACCCTTCCTTAAAACGAGGAACAGTTTTGAGCTGTGTGTGGCTAAAATAACCAGACATTCTGCATTTTTCCAATAGGACTACAAAAAATCTTAGCGAGATGAAAAAATGGCGGATTGGCTCTGTGTTTAGCCGAGGGCCATTACCATATTTGGTAGTTATCCTGACGAAATAAATTACTGATTTAATAGATAATTTGAAAAACTGAACGGGTGGACAAATATGCCCAAAACTTAATTATTAAATATCTAAATAGCAACTCCAGTGAATAATATAAGCCTTTTTGCTCACTTAGACACTTAAAATGTGAAACACACTGTGTTAACGGATAAAAAAGTGGGTTTTTCATGTTATGTCTCCTTTAAACTTCATTTGGTTGTAGCTAAGTTGTCCCCATCATATGCATTAAGCACAACAAATTGTGCAACATCTTTGCTTAATGCTTTGCAGGTAAGCCATGTCTGCCTGTTAGCAAACTATCCCATGAACCACTGCATTTAATTTACTGAACAGTTCAAAACTGAATCACAAGAACATGCGAAACTGATTGCATTTTAGAGTAAGCCCCATTTGAAATGGCCATCTTGGCCTAAGTGTGTTAAGCAAATTTTGTTTCAGAATAGTTTTAAAATCTATCTACAGTGACATAGCTGGAGTGTGTTTGGAGATGAATGAAAAACAGAAACGTATTTGTTACAGCTTTGAATAAGAATCAACATTATTGTCAGTGCCCCAACGTCCTGAAGCATAGACATTTGTCATCGCAGTACAGCCTGGCCAAGGTTACACACACAAAACGTGTAAAACAAAACAGATACAGGCAGACCACAAGAGCTGCCATGCAAGGCTCATTGAGTTAAAGAGATAATGTGTAGTTTTTACTGTTAATCTCTGGAAATGCCTTCAGATGCAGGTCTATGAGAAACTACAGCGCCAGAAAACTTGCATCTATGCATCTGCGTTGCGTTCTCTAGATGGGACTAACTGAAAGACCACCAAATTCTGTGGAGTCAGGCCAAGGTTGCATGCTTTCTTCCCCACAAATAACATTTACCATAATGTTTTTATACTAGTGACAGTCACAGCAACATGGTGTAAAAATAACCTGAAATGTATGCACTGCCCCCTAGTGCCAGGAAACCACACCCTGTAGCTTTAAGGAAGCACACAATTCAACAGTATCCTGTTACGAAAATTCTTTCCACAATTTGCAAATGTCGGCGCAGACTTGGCAACCCTTTGCGCTCAAATATGATTGGCTCTGGAAACAGGAAGTAGATAACAAGAAACAGATGAATTTTTAAATTTACATTTTCCTTACCATACATCTCAATATGAATGTTCAGAAACCAGCCACTATTGCAGACATCTACAGTTTCATTAATATTTGACAGTTTGGACCAATGCTAAGGTAACTGGTGCAAAACTGGTATATGGATCATATGAGTAAAGATGCCACTGCTTAGTTTTTTTCTTGAAAGTGAGGTACTCATTTCCAAAACATGTAATTTTCTACCATGGGAGATTTAAGGCATTGAAATAGAAATACTTAGCATTTTAGATGAATTATTCAGTGATTACTCGCAGGCTTATTCAAGCGGAAGTAGATGGCACTTTCTTTGCCTCAATTTTTTAACACACATCCCTACATCCAACAAGGAATAATACTTGTTTTATATCAGAAGCTGATCGAGGAGGGAAGTGCAAGATACATCATAAACAACCCATTTGATTTAAACTGGAAAAGATTTAAAGATATTATTGGATTATCAATGCTGGTATAGAACAGTAGTGACCAACATGATTTATGATTGATAATGATGTGACTCATCACTGCTTCCCATTCCTCCATCTAGGCACCAGCACCTCACAAATAACAGCTTTAAAAGCATCCAAAGAACCTCTTACAACCACTAGCATCAATTAAACGTAGCATTTCAGTGTCTAATGCAGTTCCACCATCACTGTTTATCAAAGCTGTGCAAGTCCAAGATTCGTTCTTCAGTAATTGTTGTGCTTTTGTAAAAATGGACCACGCTTGACTTGTTTTTTTACTCAAGCTTCAGTGCTTTGTTGCTATTGCGAATGATGGAGTACATATGTGGGAGAGCTTCACCTTTTTCCTCAGAGAAGACATTTTGACAACATCTAATCAAGCTTTCTGTTCTGTGTTGCTGAGGAACACTAAAAATACAACGCCGTATATGAAAGACAGTGCAACTATCCTGAATGATGGCCCTTTACTAGCAGAAATGATTAACAACTGGCCAAAACGTGGCCATGATATGTAGTTTAGTTCATAAATATGAGCATTAATGTAGTACTGCATGATTACAATGAATCAATTATATTAAACTGACATAAACATTCTATTCTGTTTAAAACTGCTTTGATTTGTGATTTTTATGTTTAATTATTTTTAAACAGCTAAGTGAAGCAAAAAGGGGTCTCATGAGGTTAGGGGAGCATTTGTTATGTTTTACTTTATAATAATCTAATATCAAATGTCAAGCACACCCTAATATTTCTCATCAACAGAAAACCAACCGAGGCAACGGGTTAGGAAAAAACAGACAGAAGTCATCAGACAGTATAAACACTTCTAGTCCTGTAAACATTGTGAAAGAGTAGCTGCTACGTTTGCCAGTTATCTCCCCAGATGATCTCCTGAACACTTAACCTGAGAGCTTGGCAGAACATCTCTTCAAAAAGTGCAGAGCTGACTTCTGTATCTCTGAAATGTCTCCAAAACATTTTATCACAGAGTGGAACCAGGAGCATCACATGTAAGCAGTTTGCTTATCCACTACACCCTCAACAGGACACAAACAGGCAAAGTTTCATTTTAAAAAGGTCTCACAAACAATTGTTATTGGATTTTGATGAGATTTCTGTTGATTTGAACAAAATGAGTAAAGAACTGGAATGAGTCTAAACCCTAAATCCAGCAAACACTTAGCTGGTGTTAAATGTTTTGTTGGGATTTCCTCCAAGGAAATTGGTTGGCTCACACTTTATCCCACTGAGAGCACAATGGGCAGTGTTTCTGTTTTATCCGAGGGGTATTATAATGCAGTACTTAATCCTTTGGCCATGCTTGCTTTGCTTGAACAGGACAGTCTGTTTTGAATAGAACAGCCTGTGTTGGTTGGACATCTTGGCCAAAACTTCCTGTTCCAAATAATGGTTGCTCTTAGAAACCACATTTGCTATAAAGCCAAGAACAGCAATTATATGCTGACACATCACCAGGTAATGTTTTCAATCATTCACCCGATGTGTGCTGCAAAAATCACCAAACTCAGCCAAAGTTTCCGGAGATGTGATTGGCTACATTCATTCTGGCTGCAAACATAATCCAAATAGCTTCCAAAGCTAAAAAGCCTCATCAACAGCTAAGAGAATTAAAAATGATGATGCACCTGTCCTTAAACAATAGTGTAACATGTGTCTAGTGTAAGCATTTCACCAAGGTTCAAAATGATGAGCTGTGTTTTTAATTTCCAGCCAAACTTTAACTTGAAAAAAGGAAAAATGCATATCCTGTGCTTTGGGTGGAAAACTAGAAAATTTCACAAAAGTGCATTTTGAATAATTCTTTAAAGGGAAACAAGACAGTTTTGGTTTGCTTTTAGCATGCCCTAGTGTTTGTTTAGTAGAAACAGGAGCAAAACGTATCTCCTCGTTGTGCATTTGCCTTTTAAAAAAAAAAAGAAAGAAAAACATCTTTTCTATAGCGCCTTGCAAAAACAAAAAAATATAAAACATCAAAAATATATAAAAAAATGATTACAAAGCTTAAAATAAGCAAAAATAGACAATTGTGATTAAAAATGCAAATGCAGTTTTTTTATGTCGTTTAAATTACAATTTCAGAGGCAATTCTAAAATATTATGGATCATGATAAAGATCTATTGGAGATCTACCCCAACTTTTGGACTGCTCTGCCAGTCACTGTTGCTCAAGCTGAGAGGAGCTTTTCAAAACTTGATCAAGTCATACCTGAGGTCAACTATGTTTCAGGGGCGGCTCACTAACCTGGCTCTGATTAGTATCAATCACTCAAAGGGGGCCTCGCCCGGGGAGTAATTCCATGTAGAACCGCCACTGGATCCAGGGGACTGTTCTGTTCTGGTCCTGCTGGACCTGACCGCAGCCTTTGACACTGTTGACCATCACCTGCTACTGGAGAAGCTGATAGCCTGGGTAGGCCTATCAGGATCTGCACTGGAGTGGTTCTCCTCTTATCTCTCTGAGTGCTCCTTTTCTGTGGCCGTCTCCAAGGTTAGGTCCTCCACCACCTCTCTTACCCATGGTGTCCCACAAGGTTCTGTGCTGGGGCTTCTGCTCTTCCTCCTCTATCTGCTTCCTCTTCAGCACATCCTGAGCTCCTTCAAAGGAATCTCCTACCATCTTTATGCAGATGACATCCAACTGTACATCTCCTTTAAGCCCCATGAGATGTCTAAGCTGCAGCTGTTACACACCTGCTTAGACTCTATCAAAACCTGGATGGATGGGAGCTTTCTTCAGCTGAATGAAGATAAGACTGAGATCCTCATCTGTGCCCCAGACAAGCTGGTTCCCAAAGTCAGAGACTCTCTTGGTCAGATTGCTTCCCACACCAAACCTTCTGTCAGGAATCTTGGCATGACCTGTGACCCAGCTCTCACCCTGGATTCTCATGTCAGTTCTCTTGTTCGCTCTTCCTTCTTCCATCTCAGGAACATTGCTAAGCTGAGTCCCATTCTGTCCCACTCTGAACTTGAGAATATTCACCACACCTTCATCTCCTCACGCTTAGACTACTGTAACTCTCTTTTCACGTGTCTGAGCAGAACCTCCCTGAACCGTCTACAGGTGGTTCAGAATGCCTGTGCTCGGCTTCTGACCAAGTCCTCCAAACACACCCACATCACCCCGCTTCTCCTCCAGCTTCACTGGCTGCCAGTCAACTTCAGGGTTCATTTCAAGATCCTGGTTCTGGTCTATAGGGCCTTATATGGACAAGCACCATCTTACTTTGGTGATCTTCTTAGTCCCTACACCCCCAGCAGGTCCCTGAGGTCCAGTGATCAAGGCCTACTGGTTGTGCAGCGCACCAGGCTAAAGACCAAAGGTGACAGATCATTTGCTGCTGTGGCCCCCAGGCTCTGGAACTCTCTCCCCCTGAGCCTGAGATCAGTGGACTCAGTGGTCTCCTTCAAAAAGCAGCTGAAGACTCACTTGTTGAAGCTGGCTTTGGTGTGACCTTCTTCAACCCCTCTCTCTTTATTCTGCTCTCCCCACCTATTCCACCTTCCTCAGGATCCACTGATTTCCCTCTTTCCTATTCACTCTCTCTCTTTCTTTACATTTTTTCTTTTAAATCCCAATTGCCTATTTTTGCTCATTTTAAATATATTTTTTAACATTTTCTAAATGCTTTTTTATATTTTTACATTTTTTTACTTCTGTGAAGCGCCTCGTGATTTTTATCTTGAGAGGTGCTATAGAAATGATATTTTCTTCTTCTTCTTCTTCATGCCTAATGATGAAAATATTATTTGTTTGTCGGATGTGAATCCTATAGTTTTAATCTTAATTCCGATGTAAATTTAGGAAGATATCCAAAAATGCTGAAATAATACCGCTCTCCATGCTGCTGTTTTTCTGTGTTTTTCTTATTTTCATCAGTCTAGTAGCTAATAAGTTGGAAACTGGCAACAAACAGGCAGATGAAACAGATTCACATCAAGGGCAATCAGTGGGGCCTCTTCTCGACTTCCAAGTGTCACTCAGTGAAAACACAAGAGGATGAGTTAAGCCAGGCAAAGGGGGAGGCAGGGCTGGTATGTGAGGTGGTGAATTTGAAATTGGATGACAGATGTGACTTGATTACTGGTTAACTACCCTGCTGGTGCACCACTCCAGGCTGAAAGATAAACCTGCTGGAGGCTGGATCATCAATTTGAAAAAAGGCAAAGTGCTATTTGAGTCTATTGTTTCACTTGCAGTAGCACTTGGCGTTGTCTTTGATGGGATGCCTTGCCAACACACTCTTAACATGTGCTATTAAGGCTGCAATGGCTGATCTGCAAAAGAAGCTAGTTTTTAGACTTGGTCACAGAACTCTCACCCTCCCCGTCAGCTATCATCCCTAGACCACAGTCGCCTAATGCTGGACCCCACATTGCAAGAGGAAATAAGGGAGCGCTAAACCAAAAGTCTTTTGTTATTCGTGACTTCAAATGGTAAATTCTCAGTGGCCTGGTGGTATGAGTGTCCACCCTAGGACTGGAATATTGTGGTATAAATCCGGTCGGATTAAACCTAAGACATTACAAATGGGACCCAATGCCTCTTCGTTTGACACTCAGCTTTAAGGGGTTGGATTGGGGGTTAAACCACCAAATAGTTTCTGAGCATGGCCACAGCTGCAGCTCACCGCTCACAAGGATGGGTGAAATACAGAGGCGTAATTTCACCAGTGTGAGATGATCAGTGGGACTCTAACTTTAACTTTTTGAGACTCTGGTAGTTTGTCCTAAATATGAGGTGGTAGCAGCCGGCTGTTTCTCCTTCTCTGAGAACCTCTCATACCAGTGGTTCTCTTTCAAAATGTGAGAGTATTTAATGAGTGGAGGACCCATGTAAATGCAGAAGTGTGGTGATTTGGTGAGATATCTGGATGGTCCTATCATTGGTTTCGGACTGAACCACAGCTTGGATTTTTAGACAAATGCGAGAGAACCATTTCATAGTTTTTTTTTTTTTGTTTTTTTTTTTTATCTCCAGAAAATATTTATGGCTATACTATTGAAAATTGTTAAGAGGCATTGTGAGAGCTGTCACAGCTCGGGAGAATGGCTGTCTGGTCATTTGTTTGTTTATTTGAGTGCTTGTCTTTTTTCTTTCCTTGGACTGTCTTTGGATGCCTGAAGTGCACACATTCAGTTATCTTTCTTTTTCCTATGTACAAGTGTGTACAATTTACGTGTGTATACAATGGTTTAGTGTGTCATTCTTTGAGTTACCAGTGTCCTTGGAATTGCTGTTGGATCACCACAAAGAAGCAGCCCAGCTGCAGCTTACAATCAGCACTATTGGAATATACCAGCTCTCAAGGGAAAATAGATTTTTGTTTCTTCTTTAATCAGATATTCTCCATTGTAGATAATCTGTTTTGATAGTAATATGCATTCATTTGTGAGGTACCCACATATATTGCTCTGATAGTGTGTATTTGTAGTGTTTTATATCAAATGTTAATTGATGATTTCTCACCTTGATGTGTTGACAGTGATCTGATCAGTGACTATTTAAGGTAAACTTTACTCATATTTTAATACATTTCCATTGGTCTCTAGTAGGAATGAATGCCTTGTCAGTTGTTCTCTGGGGGGAAAAGGCTCTAGTTAGCTTGTTCCAGGAACTAGAAGTGAGCCAGATCAGAGTTGAGCTTCCGACGACAGTATTTAGAGTCTCATGTCCTGATACCTGGACATCTTGGAGTTAATTCCTACCTGCTAAAATCTTTTATCACTCTGGTGTTGGTTCTGATATTCACTCTGCTGTGGTCTGTTGGGGTTAAGGCAGCTCTGACCAAGACAGGAAGGGACTGAACAAGCTAGATATGCTATTTTGGTTTCTGGGCTGCCCACAGTTAAGGAGATGTGTGAAAGGAGGATGCTGACCACCATCTTGGGAAACCCCTCCCACTGGTTGCATTTCACTGTGGAGGCCATGGACAGCTCATTCAGTGGAAGGCTGAGACATCCAAAACTTAAGACAACACGCTAACGCAGGTCATTCATTCCCTCTGCAGTAAAAGTGTATAACTCCTCAGTTTAGCACTTACTTATTGGGACTATCCTTATACACTCTAACATTAATGCGATATGTGTTAGTGTTCCTTACTTGTGCAATACCGGATGTACATTAATATGTCTGTGTCCCTTACGCTGCATAGTTTCATTTTTTTGCTGCATACTCTTATTGAAGATTGTAATAATAGTTTAGCTGCACCTTTGCTATTTTTCTTCTTCCTTTTCTCTGCGTGTACATGCTGCTTTTTGTTTGTTTGTTTGTTTGTTTGTTTAGATGCCCATTAGCTGCTGACATACAGCCACTATTCTTCTTGGGGTCTAATCTCATACAATCATTACATTTTATATACATACATTTTTTTGCCACTTTCCCTCTACAGAAATCCTGGTAGTGCATTCAAAAGCACAATTGCACGATAAACCACATGTTTCTGCATTTGATTTGTTCTGCATGCAGGTAACAAACATTGTCCCTGCATTCTTTGTCTTGTGAAATAATTGTGTTTATCCGCAAAAAAAGACAAGGTACAATAAATTACATCTGAGGTTTTTGTCGTAATGATATTTCTAATAAACGTTGTTAATGAAAACTCCAATTTGTCTCTTACTCTTAGCCAGGTCAACTTATTGTGCAACAGATTTACACTGCTTCTGTATGGACTCCCCAATACCATGCGTGCAGCCTGGTTTTGGACAATTTGTAACTTATCTAGATTATTTTCATTGGTGTTGGACCAAACCACAGAGGCATAATCTAAATGAGAAAGCACCAATGACTGAACTAATAGCTTTATTAATTGAAATGGAATGAATTTCCTACAATGTTTAATAATAGCTGTACTTCTTCCCATTTATTTTCCAAAATATAGTTAATAACCCAAGATAGTTTATTATCAACAAAAACACCCACTAACTTTAACTCATCAACTTGTTCAATAATAGTACTTTGTAAGGTCAAACTTAAAATTTGATTCGTTTTTAAAAAATGTCTAGATCCTATGCCAACCATCCATCCTATACTGTACCAAGTGGATTTCCCCACTGTGTGATTAATAGTTTATTCTATTCAATTCTATTCTATCTCACCTCTAATTGGCTAACAGCAATGCAACTGCCACTAACCATTTGCTCTACAACACTGATGTTTTATCTCCATGAATAACTCAAGCCTGGAGGTGTTCTGCAGTGTGGAGGAGTTGCTAATGCTAATAGGTGTAGGAGATTATTTTCATGTACAGCTGGCTTGAAAAACTCAGAGTAACTGATTATAATCAGAAATAATGACTAAAAAAGATTTTTCAGTGAACCACACCTATAAGTTCTTTGAAGATAGAAAATTTCTCATTAACCACACTTGGAAATCTTTTCCTCTCATCCTTAACCACTTTATTTTACTAGTGTTGGATCTGCAGTTTATAAGTTCTGGACACAGCAGCTATTTCGTCTAGATTTTTGTTTGGGTCTATTGTCTCTGTTTTATCT